>NC_060191.1:2723613-2743613 GCF_021184085.1 Oncorhynchus gorbuscha
GATCAGGTAGTATGATTAGTAGAATATGGGTGCACAGGTAAAACAAATGTTTTTTTAAATTATTATTATTATTTTATTATTTTAATTAAATAACTAAGTTCAATGCCTTTTTAGATGTGGGCAACATTGTTCTACTGCTTGATCTACAGTCTACAATTGTAACGGCGTTCTTCGTTTGTCGAAAGAGAGTCGGACCGAAATGCAGCGTGGTGGTTACTCATGTCTTTAATGAATGATCGCGATACATGAAATAACTATACAAATACAAAAAAACAACAAACGGAACGTGAAAACCTAATACAGCCTGTCTGGTGAACAACTACACAGAGACAGGAACAATCACCCACGAAATACACAGTGAAACCCCGGCTACCTAAATACGGTTCCCAATCAGAGACAACGAGAATCACCTGACTCTGATTGCTACACCCCTACTCAGCCACAATCCCAATGCCTACCAAAAATCCAGTACGAAGCACAACATATAAACCCATGTCACACCCTGGCCTGACCAAATATATAACGAAAACACAAAATATAATGACAAAGGCGTGACAACAATGCATTTTCTGTGTAAGCACCGTAACTCATATACAGCTCCTTTAACTCAACTCCTGAACAGAATGTTCAGATCAGGATAGGGTGATTCTATGAACCTTATGACTGCTGTCTTCTGGCTCACTATCTGGATCACATTATTTGACCCAAAATACATTCCTCAGCCTTTAGGATCAAATGAGAGAACACCTCCCTCAGCCTCTAGGATCAAGAATCAAATGAGAGAACACCTCCCCCAGCCTCTAGAATCAAGAATCAAATGAGAGAACACCTCCCCCAGCCTCTAGAATCAAGAATCAAATGAGAGAACACCTCCCTCAGCCTCTAGCCTCAAATGGGAGTACACTTCCCTCGGCCTCTAGGATCAAATGGGAGAACACCTCCCTCAGCCTCTAGGATCAAATGGGAGAACACATCCCTCAGCCTCTAGCCTCAAATGGGAGTACACTTCCCTCGGCCTCTAGGATCAAATAGGAGAACACCTCCCTCAGCCTCTCGGATCAAATGGGAGAACACTTCCCTCAGCCTCTAGGATCAAATGGGAGAACACCTCCATCAGCCTCTAGGATCAAATAGGAGAACACCTCCCTCAGCCTCTCGGATCAAATGGGAGAACACCTCCCTCAGCCTCTAGGATCAAATAGGAGAACACCTCCCTCAGCCTCTAGGATCAAATAGGAGAACACCTCCCTCAGCCTCTAGGATCAAATAGGAGAGCACCTCCCTCCACCTCTAGGATCAAATAGGAGAACACCTCCCTCAGCCTCTAGGATCAAATGGGAGAGCACCTCCCTCAGCCTCTAGGATCAAATAGGAGAACACCTCCCTCAGCCTCTAGGATCAAATGGGAGAACACCTCCCTCAGCCTCTAGGATCAAATGGGAGTCCACGTCCCTCAGACTCTAGGATCAAATAGGAGAGCACCTCCCCCAGCCTCTAGGATCAAATAGGAGAACCCCTCCCTCAGCCTCTAGGATCAAATGGAAGAACACCTCCCTCAGCCTCTAGGATCAAATGGGAGAACACCTCCCTCAGCCTCTAGGATCAAATGGGAGTCCACGTCCCTCAGCCTCTAGGATCAAATAGGAGAACACCTCCCTCAGCCTCTAGGATCAAATAGGAGAATACCTCCCTCAGCCTCTAGGATCAAATGGAAGAACACCTTCCTCAGCCTCTAGGATCAAATGGGAGAACACCTCCCTCAGCCTCTAGGATCAAATGGAAGAACACCTCCCTCAGCCTCTAGGATCAAATAGGAGAACACCTCCCTCAGCCTCTAGGATCAAATGGAAGAACACCTCCCTCAGCCTCTAGGATCAAATGGGAGAACACCTCCCTCAGCCTCTAGGATCAAATGGGAGAACACCTCCCTCAGCCTCTAGGATCAAATGGGAGAACACCTCCCTCGTGAATTATCGGTGTTATCTTAGTAGTTATGTCAAGTCCTACTTGTTTTTTATTCTCCCGTTTTTTGGAAATTCAACGTAATTCTGTAAAATCATGCATTGTAATAGATCTACTCATAGACAGATGGTGGTATTGTATCAGAAGTGTGTAGCGCCCAGGTACTAAAGCAAGTGTCTCTCAACTCCCAACTGTAATGCTACTTATAGACCAGCGTTCTTCACCTCTGGTCCTTGGCAGCTACAGTGTGTCAGATTTATTTCCTGCCAAGCACCAACACTCCTGATTCTACTAATCATTGGTCATTGGTACATTCATTGAACCAGTGTTAGAATGGTAGAAAACCTTTAGCTCTCCAGGACCAGGATGTAAGAACACCGCTGCAGGTCAATACCAGTGGACAGGAGCAGTAGAATGACCTGTATCTCAGAGACTTCCTAGGTCAAAGGGAAGGTCCTGTCAGTGATCAGCTCTTGTGGACCTGTAATTGGCACAAATGAAGATGGGTCGAAATGGCCAAAAACTTTGCATGTGAATATCTCTTTATCTGTGTGTGTGCCTGTGTGAGTCTGTACTTGCATGCTTGTGTTTGTGTGTGTGCCTGTGTGAGTTTGTACTTGCATGCTTGTATGTGTCTGTGCCTGTGTGAGTCTGTACTTGCATGCTTGTATGTGTGTGTGCCTGTGTGAGTCTGTACTTGCATGCTTGTATGTGTGTGTGCCTGTGTGAGTCTGTACTTACATGCTTGTTTGTGTGTGTGCCTGTGTGTGCTCGTATGTGAGTGTGTGTATGACAGTGTGATAAACACCTGCATCTAAATGGGAATGGAATGTATCTCTAAGGCGAGAACCATGGTTTGTTTCATATAGTAATATAAATCAATGTGTAGTTATGAGTTGAAGAACAGTAACCACTACTTTTACTTCACCATTTGGATCATCACTCACACGTTATTGACCGTCATTAAAGCACTATATATTTGCACCACTATCTATTCATTGCTAATTGCTTTGACCACACTGTCAACATGACTACGCCAATAAAGTTTGTTAGGTTTGAATAACTAGGTGTGGTTCTTGTTTGCAGGGTGTGTGAAATCCAAGCGACCCAAGCCCAGCTCCAAGCCACAGTGTGAAAGTGACACAACCCCTGTGATCAGTGTCTTTGTTTCAACACACCAGTCTGACTTCATGTCAGGATGTCAGAGCAACAGAACAGAGACAGACCTTTACAGCTACTAGGTCTACATGAAACAAACAGCTTACATTGTCTAGGATAGTCTGTTGGGCTGTTAGGGAGGGACCTCTGTAGTGCCATGCAAAACTAGCAAGCCGCTGTAGGAGCTATGAAACCCGAGCTAATCTAACCTGCTCCTAGTGCTGCCTGCAGGCCTTAGAGCTAAACTACAGGACCTCATACCTCACCGGACTGGTAGAGCAATCATTTATTTGTTTTGTATGATTGTCCCATGGTTGGACATTCTGCTAAATTCAAGATATATGCATCCCATCGTCGTTATCTAACGAGCACCCATTTCACACTTCATTTAAAAAATTAATGCCAATAAAGTGTATAAGGTTGGAATCACTAGCTGGAGTTCTTGCTCCCAGTGTGTGGGTGTGTACATGTGTGTGGGTGTGTGTGTGAAATCCAAGTGACCCAACCCCAGCTCCAAGCCACAGTGTGAAAGTGATACAAACCCTGTGATGAGTGTCTTTGTTCAACACACCAGTCTGTCTTCATGTCAGGGTGTCAGAGCAACAGAACAGAGACAGACCTTTACAGCTACTAGGTTTACATGAAACAAACATGCTGCAGCTTACATTGTCTAAACCATAAAATGTGAAGTTAAGGCTGGTTAACCAAGCCAGTAAGGGTTATTCCAAATGGAGTCCCATGGTTGGAGATTCTACTAAATTCAAGATATATATATGTATCCCATCTCCATTATCTAATGAGCACCCATTTAACACTTAATAAAGGGAAAACCTCATTTTCTATCATTTAGTGGAATTGCTACAATTCTCTGTCATATTTTACTACAGGCCTCTGTCTGTTTTTACATAAACTGAAATCAATTGTTTACTGCTGTGTCATTGACTGTATTTATGTTTGCAAATGTCACAATTTCACAGAGGGGTCAAGGATACCTGTCAGTCAACAAGGTAGCCCTACAGGTCAGTCAAGAAGGTAGCCCTACAGGTCAGTCAGCTAGGTAGCCCTACAGGTCAGTCAAGAAGGTAGCCCTACAGGTCAGTCAGCAAGGTAGCCCTACAGGTCAGTCAACAAGGTAGCCCTACAGGTCAGTCAACTAGGTAGCCCTACAGGTCAGTCAACAAGGTAGCCCTACAGGTCAGTCAAGAAGGTAGCCCTACAGGTCAGTCAGCAAGGCAGCCCTACAGGTCAGTCAAGAAGGTAGCCCTACAGGTCAGTCAGCAAGGTAGCCCTACAGGTCAGTCAACAAGGTAGCCCTACAGGTCAGTCAGCAAGGTAGCCCTACAGGTCAGTCAACTAGGTAGCCCTACAGGTCAGTCAACAAGGTAGCCCTTCAGGTCAGTCAACAAGGTAGCCCTACAGGTCAGTCAACAAGTTAACCCTACAGGTCAGTCAACAAGGTAGCCCTACAGGTCAGTCAACAAGGTAGCCCTACAGGTCAGTCAACAAGGTAGCCCTACAGGTCAGTCAAGAAGGTAGCCCTACAGGTCAGTCAGCAAGGTAGCCCTACAGCTCAGTCAACAAGGTAGCCCTACAGGTCAGTCAACTAGGTAGCCCTACAGGTCAGTCAACAAGGTAGCCCTACAGGTCAGTCAAGAAGGTAGCCCTACAGGTCAGTCAGCAAGGCAGCCCTACAGGTCAGTCAAGAAGGTAGCCCTACAGGTCAGTCAGCAAGGTAGCCCTACAGGTCAGTCAACAAGGTAGCCCTACAGGTCAGTCAACTAGGTAGCCCTACAGGTCAGTCAACAAGGTAGCCCTACAGGTCAGTCAGCAAGGTAGCCCTACAGGTCAGTCAAGAAGGTAGCCCTACAGGTCAGTCAGCAAGGTAGCCCTACAGGTCAGTCAACAAGGTAGCCCTACAGGTCAGTCAACTAGGTAGCCCTACAGGTCAGTCAACAAGGTAGCCCTACAGGTCAGTCAAGAAGGTAGCCCTACAGGTCAGTCAGCAAGGCAGCCCTACAGGTCAGTCAAGAAGGTAGCCCTACAGGTCAGTCAGCAAGGTAGCCCTACAGGTCAGTCAACAAGGTAGCCCTACAGGTCAGTCAACTAGGTAGCCCTACAGGTCAGTCAACAAGGTAGCCCTACAGGTCAGTCAGCAAGGTAGCCCTACAGGTCAGTCAACTAGGTAGCCCTACAGGTCAGTCAACAAGGTAGCCCTTCAGGTCAGTCAACAAGGTAGCCCTACAGGTCAGTCAACAAGGTAGCCCTACAGGTCAGTCAACAAGTTAACCCTACAGGTCAGTCAACAAGGTAGCCCTACAGGTCAGTCAACAAGGTAGCCCTACAGGTCAGTCAACAAGGTAGCCCTACAGGTCAGTCAGCAAGGTAGCCCTACAGGTCAGTCAACATGGTAGCTCTACAGTTTGGTCAACACAGTAGCCCTACAGGTCAGTCAGCAAGGTAGCCCTACAGGTCAGTCAACATGGTAGCTCTACAGGTTGGTCAACACGGTAGCCCTACAGGTCAGTCAGCAAGGCAGCCCTACATGTTACTGTTATACCAGGTTGGACAATCCTTCAGTGCTAGGCCTACGGAAATGTCACTTTACCACAATAAACACTATAATCACTGCAGTTGTCACACTATTAAGACTTTGCTGCTATACAGTCACTGACTCACACACCCTGAATCTCATGGTGTGTGTGTGTGTGTGTGTGTGTGTGTGTGTGTGTGTGTGTGTGTGTGTGTGTGTGTGTGTGTGTGTGTGTGTGTGTGTGTGTGTGTGTGTGTGTGTGTGTGTGTGTGTGTGTGTGTGTGTGTGTGTGTGTGTGTGTGTGTGTCTATAGCAGTGTGTTCCTTTCCCTATGATTCAATTGTTTAGTAGTTCACATTCAAATAGGCTGCCCTGACTCCCTGACCATCAAGTCTCCCTGTTGTTTGTGGAGATACAGTCCCTGCCCTGTCTTTGTGGAGATACAGTCCCTGCCCTGTCTTTGTGGAGATACAGTCCCTGCCCTGTCTTTGTGGAGATATAGTCCCTGCCCTGTCTTTGTGGAGATACAGTCCCTGCCCTGTCTTTGTGGAGATACAGTCCCTGCCCTGTCTTTGTGGAGATACAGTCCCTGCCCTGTCTTTGTGGAGATACAGTCCCTGCCCTGTCTTTGTGGAGATACAGTCCCTGCCCTGTCTTTGTGGAGATACAGTCCCTGCCCTGTCTTTGTGGAGATACAGTCCCTGCCTTGTCTTTGTGGAGATACAGTCCCTGCCCTGTCTTTGTGGGGATACAGTCCCTGCCCTGTCTTTGTGGAGATACAGTCCCTGCCCTGTCTTTGTGGAGATACAGTTCCTGCCCTGTCTTTGTGGAGATACAGTCCCTGCCCTGTCTTTGTGGGGATACAGTCCCTGCCCTGTCTTTGTGGAGATACAGTCCCTGCCCTGTCTTTGTGGAGATACAGTCCCTGCCCTGTCTTTGTGGAGATACAGTCCCTGCCCTGTCTTTGTGGGGATACAGTCCCTGCCCTGTCTTTGTGGAGATACAGTCCCTGCCCTGTCTTTGTGGAGATACAGTCCCTGCCCTGTCTTTGTGGAGATACAGTCCCTGCCCTGTCTTTGTGGAGATACAGTCCCTGCCCTGTCTTGACAGCATTGTCCTGTGTTCCTTGTCAAATATGTGTGAGCCGAGGATAGTCTGTTGGGCTGTTAGGGAGGGACCTCTGTAGTGCCATGCAAAACTAGCAAACCGCTGTAGGAGCTATGTAACCCGAGCTAATCTAACCTGCTCCTAGTGCTGCCTGCAGGCCTTAGAGCTAAACTACAGGACCTCATACCTCACCGAACTGGTAGAGCAATCATTTATTGGTTTTGTATTATTGTCCCATGGTTGGACATTCTGCTAAATTCAAGATATATATGCATCCCATCGTCGTTATCTAACGAGCACCCATTTCACACTTCATTTAAAAAATGAATGCCAATAAAGTGTATTAGGTTGGAATCACTAGCTGGGGTTCTTGTTCCCAATGTATGGGTGTGTGCATGTGTGTGGGTGTGTGTGTGAAATCCAAGTGACCCAACCCCAGCTCCAAGCCACAGTGTGAAAGTGATACAAACCCTGTGATCAGTGTCTTTGTTCAACACACCAGTCTGTCTTCATGTCAGGGTGTCAGTGCAACAGAACAGAGACAGACCTTTACAGCTACTAGGTCTACATGAAACAAACATGCTGCAGCTTACATTGTCTAAACCATAAAATGTGAAGTTAAGGCTGGTTAACCAAGCCAGTAAGGGTTATTCCAAATGGAGTCCCATGGTTGGAGATTCTACTAAATTCAAGATATATACATGTATCCCATCTCCATTATCTAATGAGCACCCATTTAACACTTAATAAAGGGAAAACCTCATTTTCTATCATTTAGTGGAATTGCTACAATTCTCTGTCATATTTTACTACAGGCCTCTGTCTGTTTTTACATAAACTGAAATCAATTGTTTACTGCTGTGTCATTGACTGTATTTATGTTTGCAAATGTCAGAATTTCACAGAGGGGTCAAGGATACCTGTCAGTCAACAAGGTAGCCCTACAGGTCAGTCAACAATGTAGCCCTACAGGTCAGTCAACAAGGTAGCCCTACAGGTCTAAATTGTGTAGTTTAGATTTAGAGTGTGTAGTCTTAGAGTGATTATCTTAATTTACCGAGGTTAGCTAGCCAGCTATTTGTCGTCCTTAACGTAGGAGACACTGCTAGCTAGCCAACAGCTAGCCAACAGCTAGCCGACGTCTACCGAATAGACTCACAACCCGGTCGCATTCACAGGTAGTATCACATTTTAATTTCATTTCATTACAGTACAACGGTTTGATTTGTTTGATCGTAGCTAGCTACATAGCTAGCTACATAGCCGTCTTTGTATCAAAGATAATTGTGTAGTCTAGAGCGATTTTCTAGGTTAGCTAGCCAGCTATTGTCGTTCTTTTAACGCAACGTAACGTAAACAACACTACTAGCTATCCAGCTAGCCCCCGAATAGCAGCACTGCAGAAACTATTACAATCAACGGAACGACTTGATTAGTGTAGTGTCAACAACGCACCCACTGCCAGCTAGCCTACTTCAGCAGTACTGTATCATTTTAATCATTTTCGTCAATAAGATTCTTGCTACGTAAGCTTAACTTTCTGAACATTCGAGACGTGTAGTCCACTTGTCATTCCAATCTCCTTTGCATTAGCGTAGCCTCTTCTGTAGCCTGTCAACTATGTGTCTGTCTATCCCTGTTCTCTCCTCTCTGCACAGACCATACAAACGCTCCACACCGCGTGGCCGCGGCCACCCTAATCTGGTGGTCCCAGCGCGCACGACCCACGTGGAGTTCCAGGTCTCCGGTAGCCTCTGGAACTGCCGATCTGCGGTCAACAAGGCAGAGTTCATCTCAGCCTATGCCTCCCTCCAGTCCCTCGACTTCTTGGCACTGACGGAAACATGGATCACCACAGACAACACTGCTACTCCTACTGCTCTCTCTTCGTCCGCCCACATGTTCTCGCACACCCCGAGAGCTTCTGGTCAGCGGGGTGGTGGCACCGGGATCCTCATCTTTCCCAAGTGGTCATTCTCTCTTTCTCCCCTTACCCATCTGTCTAACGCCTCCTTTGAATTCCATGCTGTCACAGTTACCAGCCCTTTCAAGCTTAACATCCTTATCATTTATCGCCCTCCAGGTTCCCTCGGAGAGTTCATCAATGAGCTTGATGCCTTGATAAGCTCCTTTCCTGAGGATGGCTCACCTCTCACAGTTCTGGGCGACTTTAACCTCCCCACGTCTACCTTTGACTCATTCCTCTCTGCCTCCTTCTTTCCACTCCTCTCCTCTTTGACCTCACCCTCTCACCTTCCCCCCTACTCACAAGGCAGGCAATACGCTCGACCTCATCTTTACTAGATGCTGTTCTTCCACTAACCTCATTGCAACTCCCCTCCAAGTCTCCGACCACTACCTTGTATCCTTTTCCCTCTCGCTCTCATCCAACACCTCCCACACTGCCCCTACTCGGATGGTATCGCGCCGTCCCAACCTTCGCTCTCTCTCCCCTGCTACTCTCTCCTCTTCCATCCTATCATCTCTTCCCTCTGCTCAAACCTTCTCCAACCTATCTCCTGATTCTGCCTCCTCAACCCTCCTCTCCTCCCTCTCTGCATCCTTTGACTCTCTATGTCCCCTATCCTCCAGGCCGGCTCGGTCCTCCCCTCCCGCTCCGTGGCTCGATGACTCATTGCGAGCTCACAGAACAGGGCTCCGGGCAGCCGAGCGGAAATGGAGGAAAACTCGCCTCCCTGCGGACCTGGCATCCTTTCACTCCCTCCTCTCTACATTTTCCTCCTCTGTCTCTGCTGCTAAAGCCACTTTCTACCACGCTAAATTCCAAGCATCTGCCTCTAACCCTAGGAAGCTCTTTGCCACCTTCTCCTCCCTCCTGAATCCTCCTCCCCCTCCCCCTCCTCCCTCTCTGCAGATGACTTCGTCAACCATTTTGAAAAGAAGGTCGACGACATCCGATCCTCGTTTGCTAAGTCAAACGACACCGCTGGTTCTGCTCACACTGCCCTACCCTGTGCTCTGACCTCTTTCTCCCCTCTCTCTCCAGATGAAATCTCGCGTCTTGTGACGGCCGGCCGCCCAACAACCTGCCCGCTTGACCCTATCCCCTCCTCTCTTCTCCAGACCATTTCCGGAGACCTTCTCCCTTACCTCACCTCGCTCATCAACTCATCCCTGACCGCTGGCTACGTCCCTTCCGTCTTCAAGAGAGCGAGAGTTGCACCCCTTCTGAAAAAACCTACACTCGATCCCTCCGATGTCAACAATTACAGACCAGTATCCCTTCTTTCTTTTCTCTCCAAAACTCTTGAACGTGCCGTCCTTGGCCAGCTCTCCCGCTATCTCTCTCTGAATGACCTTCTTGATCCAAATCAGTCAGGTTTCAAGACTAGTCATTCAACTGAGACTGCTCTCCTCTGTATCACGGAGGCGCTCCGCACTGCTAAAGCTAACTCTCTCTCCTCTGCTCTCATCCTTCTAGATCTATCGGCTGCCTTCGATACTGTGAACCATCAGATCCTCCTCTCCACCTCCGAGTTGGGCATCTCAGGCGCGGCCCACGCTTGGATTGCGTCCTACCTGACAGGTCGCTCCTACCAGGTGGCATGGCGAGAATCTGTCTAGGTCTACGGAAATGTCACTTTACCACAATAAACACTATAATCACTGCAGTTGTCACACTATTAAGACTTTGCTGCTATACAGTCACTGACTCACACACCCTGAATCTCATGGTGTGTGTGTGTGTGTGTGTGTGTGTGTGTGTGTGTGTGTGTGTGTGTGTGTGTGTGTGTGTGTGTGTGTGTGTGTGTGTGTGTGTGTGTGTGTGTGTGTGTGTGTGTGTGTGTGTGTGTGTGTGTGTGTGTGTGTGTGTGTGTGTGTGTGTGTGTGTGTGTGTGTGTGTGTGTGTATAGCAGTGTGTTACTTTCCCTATGATTCAATTGTTTAGTAGTTCACATTCAAATAGGCTGCCCTGACTCCCTTAACATCAAGTCTCCCTGTTGTTTGTGGAGATACAGTCCCTGCCCTGTCTTTGTGGAGATACAGTCCCTGCCCTGTCTTTGTGGAGATACAGTCCCTGCCCTGTCTTTGTGGGGATACAGTCCCTGCCCTGTCTTTGTGGAGATACAGTCCCTGCCCTGTCTTTGTGGGGATACAGTCCCTGCCCTGTCTTTGTGGGGATACAGTCCCTGCCCTGTCTTTGTGGGGATACAGTCCCTGCCCTGTCTTTGTGGAGATACAGTCCCTGCCCTGTCTTTGTGGAGATACAGTCCCTGCCCTGTCTTTGTGGAGATACAGTCCCTGCCCTGTCTTTGTGGAGATACAGTCCCTGCCCTGTCTTGACAGCATTGTCCTGTGTTCCTTGTCAAATATGTGTGAGCCGAGGATAGTCTGTTGGGCTGTTAGGGAGGGACCTCTGTAGTGCCATGCAAAACTAGCAAGCAGCTGTAGGAGCTATGTAACCCGAGCTAATCTAACCTGGTCCTCGTGCTGCCTGCAGGCCTTAGAGGGAGAGAGAGAGAGAGAGAGAGAGAGAGAGAGAGAGAGAGAGAGAGAGAGAGAGAGAGAGAGAGAGAGAGAGAGAGAGAGAGAGAGAAAATTACCATATGGCAGACCATGTGTTCACCCTGTACACCCTAATTGACACACAAATACACCAAAACAAAGACAAAGTCTTCACATTCATTGTTGATTTAAAATTTTAAAAAGCCTTTGACTCAATTTGGCATGAGGGTCTGCTATACGAATTGATGGAAAGTAGTGTTGGGGGTAGAACATACAGTGGCAAGAAAAAGTATGTGAACCCTTTGGAACCCTTTTGAATCCTTTGGAATCCTTTGGAACCCTTTGGAATCCTTTGGAACCCTTTTGAATCCTTTGGAATCCTTTGGAACCCTTTGGAATCCTTTGGAACCCTTTGGAACCCTTTGGAATCCTTTGGAACCCTTTGGAATCCTTTGGAATCCTTTGGAACCCTTTGGAATCCTTTGGAACCCTTTGGAATCCTTTGGAACCCTTTGCAACCCTTCGTACCAAGGTGGCGTTGCAGTCGGACGTGTGTTTTGTCTTGTCCTATCCTGTGTAAATATCGTTTTCCTCGTTTTTTCCGTATACAATTCGTATATATTTTAATCTCACTTTCCATCTACGGACTGCATTTACTCTCCTGCAAACCGCCTCACCCAATGTGGTACGGATTCTATTTCTGAAACTATCCGCCGCCATTGTCGCAACCCCTATTACCAGCCTGTTCATCCTCTCTTTCATATCGTCTGAGATCCCCAAGGACTGGAAAGCTGCCGCAGTCATCCCCCTCTTCAAAGGGGGAGACACCCTGGACCCAAACTGTTACAGACCTATATCCATCCTGCCCTGCCTATCTAAGGTCTTCGAAAGCCAAGTCAACAAACAGGTCACTGACCATCTCGAATCCCACCGTACCTTCTCCACTGTACAATCTGGTTTCCGAGCCGGTCACGGGTGCACCTCAGCCACGCTCAAGGTACTAAACGATATCATAACCGCCATCGATAAAAGACAGTACTGTGCAGCCGTCTTCATCGAACTTGCCAAGGCTTTCGACTCGGTCAATCACCATATTCTTATCGGCAGACTCAGTAGCCTCGGTTTTTCGGATGACTGCCTTGCCTGGTTCACCAATTACTTTGCAGACAGAGTTCAGTGTGTCAAATCGGAGGGCATGCTGTCCGGTCCTCTGGAAGTCTCTATGGGGGTGCCACAGGGTTCAATCCTCGGGCCGACTCTTTTTTCTGAATATATCAATGATGTTGCTCTTGCTGCGGGCGATTCCCTGATCCACCTCTACGCAGACGACACCATTCTATATACTTCCGGCCCGTCCTTGGACACTGTGCTGTCTAACCTCCAAACGAGCTTCAATGCCATACAACACTCCTTCCGTGGCCTCCAACTGCTCTTAAACGCTAGTAAAACCAAATGCATGCTTTTCAACCGTTCGCTGCCTGCACCCGCACGCCTGACCAGCACCACCACCCTGGATGGTTCCAACCTTGAATATGTGGATATCTATAAGTACCTAGGTGTCTGGCTAGACTGTAAACTCTCCTTCCAGACTCATATCAAACATCTCCAATCGAAAATCAAATCAAGAGTCGGCTTCTATTCCGCAACAAAGCCTCCTTCACTCACGCCGCCAAACTTACCCTAGTAAAACTGACTAGCCTACCGATCCTCGACTTCGGCGATGTCATCTACAAAATTACTTCCAACACTCTACTCAGCAAACTGGATGCAGTTTATCACAGTGCCATCCATTTTGTCACTAAAGCACCTTATACCACCCACCACTGCGACTTTAGTCGGCTGGCCCTCGCTACATATTCGTCGCCAGACCCACTGGCTCCAGTTCATCTACAAGTCCATGCTAGGTAAAGCTCCGCCTTATCTCAGTTCACTGGTCACGATGGCAACACCCATCCGTAGCACGCGCTCCAGCAGGTGTATCTCACTGATCATCCCTAAAGCCAACACCTCATTTGGCCGCCTTTCGTTCCAGTTCTCTGCTGCCTATGACTGGAACGAATTGCAAAAATCGCTGAAGTTGGAGACTTTTATCTCCCTCACCAACTTCAAACATCTGCTATCTGAGCAGCTAACCGATCGCTGCAGCTGTACATAGTCTATCGGCAAATAGCCCACCCATTTTTACCTACCTCATCCCCATACTGTTTTTATTTATTTACTTTTCTGCTCTTTTGCACACCAATATCTCTACCTGTACATGACCATCTGATCATTTATCACTCCAGTGTTAATCTGCAAAATTGTAATTATTCGCCTACCTCATGCCTTTTGCACACAATGTATATAGACTCCCCTTTTTTCCTACTGTGTTATTGACTTGTTCATTGTTTACTCCATGTGTAACTCTGTGTTGTCTGCTCACACTGCTATGCTTTATCTTGGCCAGGTCACAGTTGCAAATGAGAACTTGTTCTCAAGTAGCCTACCTGGTTAAATAAAGGTTAAATAAAATCATTCTCCTGATCCTCAGCTGAGACCACAGACAACTGACTCCCCTCTACCACATCCCTTTCAACACTCCCCACTTGCACCTAATCACTCGTACCAGGCATCTCCTCCACTAACTGGGAGCCTAGCTCCACATGAACCCCAGCACTCGTAGTGGGCATCTTCTCCACTACCTGGGAGCTTAGCTCCACATTAAAACCCTCCTGTACCTCATTACTCGTAGTGGGCATCTCCTCCACTACCTGGGAGCATAGCTCCACATGAACCCCCTCCTGTCCCTCATTACTCGTAGTGGGCATCTCCTCCACTACCTGGGAGCTTATCTCTACATGAAAACCCTCCTGTACCTCATTACTCGTAGTGGGCATCTCCTCCACTAACTGGGAGCCTAGCTCTACATGAAAACCCTCCTGTACCTCATTACTCGTAGTGGGCATCTCCTCCACTACCTGGGAGCTTAGCTCCACATGAAAACTCTCCTGTACCTCATTACTCATAGTGGGCATCTCCTCCACTACCTGGGAGCTTAGCTCCACATGAAAACCCTCCTGTACCTCATTACTCATAGTGGGCATCTCCTCCACTACCTGGGAGCCTAGCTCTACATGAACCCCAGCACTCGTAGTGGGCATCTCCTCCACTACCTGGGGGCTTAGCTCCACATTAAAAGCCTCCTGTACCTCATTACTCGTAGTGGGCATCTCCTCCACTACCTGGGAGCCTAGCTCTACATGAACCCCAGCACTCGTAGTGGGCATCTCCTCCACTCCCTGGGAGCCTAGCTCCACATGAACCCCATCCTGTACCCCGTTACTCGCAGTGGGCATCTCCTCCACTACCTGGGAGCCTAGCTCTACATGAACCCCAGCACTCGTAGTGGGCATCTGCTCCACTACCTGGGAGCCTAGCTCCACATGAACCCCATCCTGTACCCCGTTACTCGTAGTGGGCATCTGCTCCACTACCTGGGAGCCTAGCTCCACATTAAAACCCTCCTGTACCTCATTACTCATAGTGGGCATCCGCTCCACTACCTGGGAGCCTAGCTCCACATTAAAACCCTCCTGTACCTCATTACTTGTAGTGGGCATCTGCTCCACTACCCGGGAGGGAAGCTCCTCATGAACCCCAGCACTCGTAGTGGGCATCTGCTCCACTACCTGGGAGCCTAACTCCACATGAACCCCCTCCTTTACCCCAGCACTCATACTGGGCACCTGCTCACCAGTCTGAGGAACTGGCTCTTCAGATACATCCTTACCTTCTACAACAATACTTTTCTGTAGCATAACATTTCCCTCTAATACAAGTTGCAACCCCGTGCCCTCAACACGGATAACTTGTTCCTCAGCAACCGGTGCTTTTGGCTGCTCTATCGCTGTCAGTCCACCTCTCCCTACATCAGTGGGCCCAGGCGTTACGAGAACCACTTGCACCCCTCGCTCGGCCTTCTCCCTTTTCGGGCAAGCATGTCGCTTATGACCAACATCCCCACACTCAAAACACCGTTGAATACCCGTACTAGCATAAGCCATATACATTCTATTGTCATACTTGATTTTAAACGATAACTCTAAAGTCTGCTCCGGTGAGTCGCCGAAATGACATTTTGCAACCCAACGGGACAACCTTAATTGAACTGGCGAATTTCCCAAAGCGCAATAACTCGCGCTCCAATAGCTCATTTGGAATAAACGGTGGTACATTTGAAATCGTTACCCTTGTGTCAGGATTTGGCCAGGGTTGTTTCGGTTTTTGGTCACTAGATGCCCCCATTGTGCTTTTTGACCTTTTGTTTTCCCTTGATCCCCATTATTATTTGCACCTGTGCCTCGTTTCCCCTGATTGTATTTAAACCCTTAGTTTTCCTCAGTTATTTGCTCTGTGTTTGTATGTTAGCACCCAGCCCTAGTATTCTGTGTACTCTTGTTGATCCCGGTGGACTCGCTTGTGGAATTCTGTTTTTTGTTCTTGTTTATTTATTTTTGAGTATCTTTTGAGGCTTTTTATGCTATACCTACCACCTTGTGGATTTACCTTTTTGTCTTGGAGGATTACCTTTGTTTTTGTGGAATTCCTTTTGAGGTTGTGGAATTACATGTTTTCCTGAAGTACTTCACTTTTTTACTTCATTAAATACACTGTCTCAAGTACTGCTGTGTCTGCCTCATCTTCTGGGTTCTGCCGACTACTTCGTTGGTTAAGTGACTGTTTCTCACTCCAGAGACCCGGGTTCGTAACCGGGTCCTGACACCTTGTTGACGGAGAAAAAAGCAACGTAACTTGAATAAACATTCCTTTAAGAAGTACACCATGCTCAACCATACGATCAACCAGACACTCTTCTTTAAGAAATACCAACACAGCTTTATTCATCAGGGATGCATAAGCAATATTCTCATAGCCTACCTTCTCTCCTACGGCGACCAGAAACTCCTCCACCGTGACAGCAGCTTCAGTAACACAAATTTGGCATGAGGGTCTGCTATACAAACTGATGGAAAGTGGTGTTGGGGGTAAAAACATACGACATTATAAAATCCATGTAGACAAACAACAAGTGTGCGGTTAGAATTGGCAAAAAACACACAAATTTCTTCACACAGGGTCGTGGGGTGAGACAGGGATGCAGCTTAAGCCCCACCCTCTTCAACATATATGTCAACGAATTGGCGCGGGCACTAGAAAAGTGTGCAGCTACCGTCCTCACCCTGCAAGAATCCGAAGTCAAATGTCTGCTAAATGCTGATGATCTGGTGCTTCTGTCACAAAACAAGGAGGGCCTACAGCAGCACCTAGATCTTCTGCACAGATTCTGTCAGACCTGGGCCCTGACTGTAAATCTCAGTAAGACCAAAATAATGGTGTTCCAAAAAAGGTCCAGTCACCAGGACCACAAATACAAATTCCATCTAGACACTGTTGCCCTAGAGCACACAAAAAACTATACATACCTTGGCCTAAACATCAGCGCCACAGGTAACTTCCACAAAGCTGTGAACGATCTGAGAGACAAGGCAAGAAGGGCGTTCTATGCCATCAAAAGGAAGATACATTTCAACATACCAATTAGGATCTGGCTAAAAATACTTGAATCAGTCATAGAGCCCATTGCCCTTTAAGGTTGTAAGGTCTGGGGTCCGCTCACCAACCAAGACACAAAATGGGACAAACACCAAATTGAGACTCTGCATGCAGAATTCTGCAAAAATATCTCCCGTGTTCAACATAGAACACCAAATAATGTATGCAGAGCAGAATTAGGCCGATACCCACTAATTATCAAAATCCAGAAAAGAGCCGTTAAATTCTATAACCACCTAAAAGGAAGCGATTCACAAACCTTCCATAACAACACCATCACCTACAGAGAGATGAACCTGGAGGAGAGTCCCCTAAGCAAGCTGGTCCTGGGGCTGTGTTCACAAACACAAACACACCCTACAGAGCCCCAGGACAGCAGCACAATTAGACCCAACCAAATAACGAGAAAACAAAAAGATAATTACTTAACACATTGGAAAGAATTAACAAAAAAAACAGAGCAAACTAGAATGCTATTTGGCCCTAAACAGAGAGTACACAGCGGCAGAATACCTGACCACTGTGTCTGACCCAAAATTAAGGAAAGCTAAGACTATGTACAGACTCAGTGAGCATAGCCTTGCTATTGAGAAAGGCCGCCGTAGGCAGACATGGCTCTCAAGAGAAGACAGGCTATGTGCTCACTGCCCACAAAATGAGGTGGAAACTGAGCTGCACTTCCTAACCTCCTGCCCAATGTATAACCATATTAGAGAGACATATTTCCCTCAGATTACACAAATCCACAAAGAATTCGAAAACAAATCCAATTTTGATAAACTCCCATATCTACTGGGTGAAATTCCACAAACACCATTGTAACTACAACCCATATTTATGCTTATTTATTTTATCTTGTGTCCTTTAACCATTTGTACATTGTTAAAACACTGTATATATATAATATGATATTTGGATTGTCTTTACTGTTTTGAAACTTCTGTATGTGTAATGTTTACCTTTCATTTTTATTGTTTATTTCACTTTATATATTCACTTTATATATTATCTACCTCACTTGCTTTGGCAATGTTAACACATGTTTCCCATGCCAATAAAGCTCCTTGAATTGAATTGAATTGAATAGAGGAAATGGCTTTACATTCTCAACTAATGCGGCAAGTTGGGTTAGAGAAAAAGAGAGAGAGAGTGAGAGAGAAAGAGAGTGTGCAGGCTGAAATTGGGTGTGTCTTTTGAGGATATCCTCTCATATGCTGCTGTGTTCGCACCAGTGAGCTCTGCTATCATGCAAATGTGCCAGAGGAGGGGGAAGGGGTGGTAGTTGTCATCCAGGGGTAGACAGGGACTGTTATAGGAGTTATGGGAAGGCAGAGGGAGGCATGAAGAAAGTGGGAGGCAGGGGAGGAAAGGGAGGCAAGTTTGTATGAGTTGGAATGGGCAGGGGAGACATGGGGGCAGGGAATGGCATAGGATTTAGGGGGAGACATGGGGAGGTTGTGGGAGGAGGATTGGTGTTAGTTGGCATGGCCAGGGGAGGTTGTGGGAGGAGGGTTGGTGTTAGTTGGCATGGCCAGGGGAGGTTGTGGGAGGAGGGTTGGTGTTAGTTGGCATGGCCAGGGGAGGTTGTGGGAGGAGGGTTGGTGTTAGTTGGCATGGCCAGGGGAGACATGGGAGCAGGAACTGGTATCAGGAAGTCTTTAAGAGGAGTCATAACAACTGCCTCTGTTTTTCGATGAGAGATGGATAGATAGATAGATAGATAGATAGATAGATGAAGTGGGAGAGAGAGAGAGAGAGAGAGAGAGAGAGAGAGAGAGAGAGAGAGAGAGAGAGAGAGAGAGAGAGAGAGAGAGAGAGAGATGAAAAAGAAGTGAGAGAAAGAGAGAGAGAGAAGCAGATAGTGTTGAAGTGGACACGGGGGCAGACAAGGACAGTGAGTTCGTATGATTTATACAACAGATTATTTAAATTGTTGGTTGGTTTGACTGAAAAAATGTATAAAAAAGAAGGAAGAGGAAAAAGAGAGAACAGCAGTAGAGAGAGAGTGAGAACAGGAAGGAGAGAGAAAAATGGGAGTTAGAGAAAGAGAGGGGAGGAGGGACAGAGGGATGGAGGGAAGGAGAGACAGAGGAAGGGGAGGATAGTTGTGGTTTTCCACAATGAGAGAGAGAGCGAGAGAGCGAGAGAGAGAGAGAGAGAGAGAGAGAGAGAGAGAGAGAGAGAGAGAGAGAGAGAGAGAGAGAGAGAGAGAGAGAGAGAGAGAGAGAGGAAGCTGACAGAGTCTCAGTCCCTGCACACAAATATTCCCTGGCCTGTTTACCAACAAAAGGCAACCACCATGACTACCGTGACTCATTCATGACTCATACCACATGGATGTGGCCGGACATATACTGTTCACTAAGGCACATTGCAGGCAGGTATACACACAAACACACTATAATATATGCCATTTAGTAGCACGGAACACAGACATACAGACACACACACACACACAAACACTGTACAAAACATACACAATAGTGTCATCAATATAACTTGCTACCTTGTCCCTCCTTTTCAATAAACATTACCATCTCTCAACTGTGTGTGTACGCGCGTGTTTGTTTGTGTGTATGCGTGCGAGTGTGAGAGCTCACCGTTTTACCACCACCTACAGTGAACCTAACAGATGATGTACAGTATGTGTCATATTGCCTGTTCCATGCCTGTTCCCTGGTTGCAGCTCTCATTGAACCTGGTTAAATAAAGGGAAGGCTGGATATCTCTACTACAATAACCACAACACAGTGTAACGACTTCAGTGGTGTTATTCATCATCTCTCTCTATTCCAGGGCCAGATAGAGACAGAACACACCTAATAACATTCAAGCAGCAGAACAGGTTTTGCACATGAAGAATGTTGGTCTACTCGAGTGTTTACGAGTACTTAGAGAGGGCAGAGCAAAGTTGACTTTAGCCTTAGGGTTCACAAAATAATACCTGAAACATGTCTGTACTGACACACCTACAACAGAAAGAGAATGAGAGTGAGTGAAAAACACACTGGAGCAGAGAGTGGAGAGTGGAGAAAAGACTGGCGCGGAAAGTAGAGTGCAGAAGAGACTGGAGTGGGGAGTGGAGAAGAGACTGGAGTGGAGAGTGGAGAAGAGACTGGAGTGGAGAGTGAAGAAGATACTGGAGTGGAGAGTGGAGAAGAGACTGGAGTGGAGAGTGGAGAAG
>NC_060191.1:2748613-2822222 GCF_021184085.1 Oncorhynchus gorbuscha
GAAGGTTCTATATAGAACCCTATTTGATAAGAACCCCAGGGGTTATTCTTCACTGAACCAAAATGGGTTCCATATAAATTTGAACCATTGGAAACAATGTTGGTTCTTTATAGAACCTTAAGGGGTGCCATATACAGCATGAAGCAAGCAAAGTCTTTTTGGTTCTATCAGAATCTTTTTTTTCCCAGAGTGTAGATTTTTCTTTCTCTAGAGCTGAGATGGGTTCCAGGAAGTGGTGATGGTTGTGAATGAGTCTTTGTGGTGCTTGTTGCAGTAATCAGGCTCACACAACACCACACACTCCTCAGAGAAGCATGTGATATTAGTCTGACTGCTATTGGCCGAGTCGCAATTGTTAATGAGTACTCGTTCTCAACTTGCCTACCTGGTGAAAAATAATAATAAAAATAATAATAATAATTTTAAAAATTACATACATGCAGACACGCGTACACACACACACACACACATACAAGACTGATTGTAGAACTAGAGTGGTACAGTTTGGAGAAGCTTGGCCAGTTTGGAGAAGCTTGCCCAGTTTGGTGAAGCTTGGCCAGTTTGGAGAAGCTTGGCCAGTTTGGAGAAGTTTTTCCGGTTTGGAGAAGCTTGGCCAGTTTGGAGAAGTTTTTCCAGTTTGGAGAAGGTTGGCCAGTTTGGAGAAGTTTGGCCAGTTTGGAGAAGTTTTTCCAGTTTGGAGAAGCTTGGCAAGTTTGGAGAAGCTTGGCCAGTTTGGAGAAGTTTTCCCGGTTTGGAGAAGCTTGGCCAGTTTGGAGAAGTTTTGCCGGTTTGGAGAAGCTTGACAAGTTTGGAGAAGCTTGGCCAGTTTGGATAAGCTTTTCCGGTTTTGAGAAGCTTGGCCAGTTTGGAGAAGCTTGGCAAGTATGGAGAAGCTTGGCCAGTTTGGAGAAGTTTTTCCAGTTTGGAGAAGCTTGGCCAGTTTGAGAAGCTTGGCCAGTTTGGAGATGTTTTTACGGTTTGGAAAAGCTTGTCCAGTTTGGAGAAGTTTTTCCGGTTTGGAGAAGCTTGCCCAGTTTGGAGAAGCTTGGCCAGTTTGGAGAAGTTTTCCGGTTTGGAGAAGCTTGCCCAGTTTGGAGAAGCTTGGCCAGTTTGGAGAAGCTTGGCCAGTTTGGAGATGTTTTTGCGGTTTGGAGAAGCTTCGCCAGTTTGGAGAAGCTTGGCCAGTTTTGAGAAGCTTGGCCAGTTTGGAGAAGCTCGGCCAGTTTGGAGAAGTTTTTGCGGTTTGGAGAAGCTTTGCCAGTTTGGAGAAGCTTGGCCAGTTTGGAGAAGCTTGCCCAGTTTGGAGAAGCTTGGCCAGTTTGGAGAAGCTTGGCCAGTTTGGAGAAGTTTTTCCGGTTTGGAGAAGCTTCGCCAGTTTGGAGAAGTTTTGCCGGTTTGGAGAAGCTTGACAAGTTTAGAGAAGCTAGGCCAGTTTGGAGAAGCTTTTCCGGTTTTGAGAAGCTTGGCCAGTTTGGAGAAGTTTTTCCGGTTTGGAGAAGGTTGGCCAGTTTGGAGAAGCTTGGCCAGTTTGGAGAAGTTTTTCCAGTTTTTGGAGAAGCTTTGGCCAGTTTGGAGATTTTTCCGTTTTTGGCCAGGTTTGGAGAAGTTTGGCCAGTTTGAAGAAGTTTTGCCGGTTTGGAGAAGCTTGGCAAGTTTGGAGATGTTTTTCCGGTTTGGAAAAGCTTGTCCAGTTTGGAGAAGTTTTTCCGGTTTGGAGAAGCTTGGCCGGTTTGGAGAAGCTTGGCCAGTTTGGAGAAGATTTTTCCGGTTTGGAGAAGCTTGGCCAGTTTGGAGAAGCTTGGCCAAGTTTGGAGAAGCAGTTTGGAGAAGTTTTTCATTTGGTTTTGAGAAGCTTGGCCAGTTTGGAGAAGATTGTCCAGTTTGGAGAAGTTTTTGCCGGTTTGGATAAGTTTTTCCGGTTTGGAGAAGCTTGGCAAGTTTGGAGATGTTTTTGGCCAGTTTGGAAAAGCTTGTCCAGTTTGGAGAAGTTTTTCCGGTTTGGAGAAGCTTGGCCGGTTTGGAGAAGCTTGGCCAGTTTGGAGAAGATTTGCCGGTTTGGAGAAGCTTGGCCAATTTGGAGAAGCATTTCCGGTTTTGAGAAGCTTGGCCGGTTTGGAGAAGATTGTCCAGTTTGGAGAAGTTTTTGCCGGTTTGGATAAGTTTTTCCGGTTTGGAGAAGCTTGGCCAGTTTGGAGAAGATTTGCCGGTTTGGAGAAGCTTGACAAGTTTGGAGAAGCTTGGCCAGTTTGGAGAAGTTTTTGCCGGTTTGGATAAGTTTTTCCGGTTTGGAGAAGCTTGGACAGTTTGGAGAAGATTTGCCGGTTTGGAGAAGCTTGACAAGTTTGGAGAAGATTGGCCAGTTTGGAGAAGTATTTCCGGTTTTGAGAAGCTTGGCCGGTTTGGAGAAGCTTGGCCAGTTTGGAGAAGTTTTTCCGGTTTGGAGAAGCTTGGCCAGTTTGAAGAAGCTTGGCCAGTTTGGAGAAGCTTGGCCAGTTTGGAGAAGCATGGCCAGTTTGGAGATGTTTTTGCGGTTTGGAGAAGCTTCGCCAGTTTGGAGATGCTTGGCCAGTTTTGAGAAGCTTGGCCAGTTTGGAGAAGCTCGGCAAGTTTGGAGAAGCTTTTCCGGTTTGGAGAAGCTTGGCCAGTTTGGAGAAGTTTTGCCGGTTTGGAGAAGCTTGACAAGTTTGGAGAAGCTTGGCCAGTTTGGATAAGCTTTTCCGGTTTTGAGAAGCTTGGCCAGTTTGGAGAAGCTTGGCAAGTATGGAGAAGCTTGGCCAGTTTGGAGAAGTTTTTCCAGTTTGGAGAAGCTTGGCCAGTTTGAGAAGCTTGGCCAGTTTGGAGATGTTTTTACGGTTTGGAAAAGCTTGTCCAGTTTGGAGAAGTTTTTCCGGTTTGGAGAAGCTTGGCCAGTTTGGAGAAGTTTTCCGGTTTGGAGAAGCTTGCCCAGTTTGGAGAAGCTTGGCCAGTTTGGAGAAGCTTGGCCAGTTTGGAGATGTTTTTGCGGTTTGGAGAAGCTTCGCCAGTTTGGAGAAGCTTGGCCAGTTTTGAGAAGCTTGGCCAGTTTGGAGAAGCTCGGCCAGTTTGGAGAAGTTTTTGCGGTTTGGAGAAGCTTTGCCAGTTTGGAGAAGCTTGGCCAGTTTGGAGAAGCTTGCCCAGTTTGGAGAAGCTTGGCCAGTTTGGAGAAGCTTGGCCAGTTTGGAGAAGTTTTTCCGGTTTGGAGAAGCTTCGCCAGTTTGGAGAAGTTTTGCCGGTTTGGAGAAGCTTGACAAGTTTAGAGAAGCTAGGCCAGTTTGGAGAAGCTTTTCCGGTTTTGAGAAGCTTGGCCAGTTTGGAGAAGTTTTTCCGGTTTGGAGAAGGTTGGCCAGTTTGGAGAAGCTTGGCCAGTTTGGAGAAGTTTTTCCAGTTTGGAGAAGCTTGGCCAGTTTGGAGAAGTTTTTCCGGTTTGGAGAAGCTTGGCCAGTTTGGAGAAGTTTTTCCGGTTTTGAGAAGCTTGGCCAGTTTGGAGATGTTTTTCCGGTTTGGAGAAGTTTGGCCAGTTTGAAGAAGTTTTGCCGGTTTGGAGAAGCTTGGCAAGTTTGGAGATGTTTTTCCGGTTTGGAAAAGCTTGTCCAGTTTGGAGAAGTTTTTCCGGTTTGGAGAAGCTTGGCCGGTTTGGAGAAGCTTGGCCAGTTTGGAGAAGATTTGCCGGTTTGGAGAAGCTTGGCCAGTTTGGAGAAGCATTTCCGGTTTTGAGAAGCTTGGCCGGTTTGGAGAAGATTGTCCAGTTTGGAGAAGTTTTTGCCGGTTTGGATAAGTTTTTCCGGTTTGGAGAAGCTTGGCAAGTTTGGAGATGTTTTTCCGGTTTGGAAAAGCTTGTCCAGTTTGGAGAAGTTTTTCCGGTTTGGAGAAGCTTGGCCGGTTTGGAGAAGCTTGGCCAGTTTGGAGAAGATTTGCCGGTTTGGAGAAGCTTGGCCAATTTGGAGAAGCATTTCCGGTTTTGAGAAGCTTGGCCGGTTTGGAGAAGATTGTCCAGTTTGGAGAAGTTTTTGCCGGTTTGGATAAGTTTTTCCGGTTTGGAGAAGCTTGGCCAGTTTGGAGAAGATTTGCCGGTTTGGAGAAGCTTGACAAGTTTGGAGAAGCTTGGCCAGTTTGGAGAAGTTTTTGCCGGTTTGGATAAGTTTTTCCGGTTTGGAGAAGCTTGGACAGTTTGGAGAAGATTTGCCGGTTTGGAGAAGCTTGACAAGTTTGGAGAAGATTGGCCAGTTTGGAGAAGTATTTCCGGTTTTGAGAAGCTTGGCCGGTTTGGAGAAGCTTGGCCAGTTTGGAGAAGTTTTTCCGGTTTGGAGAAGCTTGGCCAGTTTGAAGAAGCTTGGCCAGTTTGGAGAAGCTTGGCCAGTTTGGAGAAGCATGGCCAGTTTGGAGATGTTTTTGCGGTTTGGAGAAGCTTCGCCAGTTTGGAGATGCTTGGCCAGTTTTGAGAAGCTTGGCCAGTTTGGAGAAGCTCGGCAAGTTTGGAGAAGCTTTTCCGGTTTGGAGAAGCTTGGCCAGTTTGGAGAAGTTTTTCCGGTTTTGAGAAGCTTGGCCAGTTTGGAGATGTTTTTCCGGTTTGGAGAAGCTTGGCAAGTTTGGATAAGTTTTTCCGGATTGGAGAAGCTTGACAAATATGGATAAGTTTTTCCGGTTTGGAGGAGCTTGGCCAGTTTGGAGATGTTTTTCCGGTTTGGAAAAGCTTGTCCAGTTTGGAGAAGTTTTTCCGGTTTGGAGAAGCTTGGCCGGTTTGGAGAAGCTTGGCCAATTTGGAGAAGTTTTGCCGGTATGGAGAAGCTTGACAAGTTTGGAGAAGCTTGGCCAGATTGGAGAAGCATTTCCGGTTTTGAGAAGCTTGGCCAGTTTGGAGACGTTTTTCCGGTTTGGAGAAGCTTGACCAGTTTGGAGAAGCTTGGCCAGTTTGGCGAAGCTTGGCCAGTTTGGAGAAGCTTATCAGTATTGGAGAAGCTTGGCCAGTTTGGAGAAGCATGACCAGTTTGGATAAGTTTTTCCGGTTTGGAGAAGCTTGGCCAGTTTGGAGAAGCTTGGCCAGTTTGGAGAAGTTTTGCAGGTTTGGAGAAGCTTGGCCAGTTTGGAGAAGCTTGGACAGTTTTGAGAAGCTTGGCCAGTTTGGAGAAGCTCGGCCAATTTGGAGAAGCTTTTCCAGTTTGGAGAAGTATTTCCGGTTTTGAGAAGCTTGGCCGGTTTGGAGAAGCTTGGCCAGTTTGGAGAAGTTTTTCCGGTTTGGAGAAGCTTGGCCAGTTTGAAGAAGCTTGGCCAGTTTGGAGAAGCTTGGCCAGTTTGGAGAAGCATGGCCAGTTTGGAGATGTTTTTGCGGTTTGGAGAAGCTTCGCCAGTTTGGAGATGCTTGGCCAGTTTTGAGAAGCTTGGCCAGTTTGGAGAAGCTCGGCAAGTTTGGAGAAGCTTTTCCGGTTTGGAGAAGCTTGGCCAGTTTGGAGAAGTTTTTCCGGTTTTGAGAAGCTTGGCCAGTTTGGAGATGTTTTTCCGGTTTGGAGAAGCTTGGCAAGTTTGGATAAGTTTTTCCGGTTTGGAGAAGCTTGACAAATATGGATAAGTTTTTCCGGTTTGGAGGAGCTTGGCCAGTTTGGAGATGTTTTTCCGGTTTGGAAAAGCTTGTCCAGTTTGGAGAAGTTTTTCCGGTTTGGAGAAGCTTGGCCGGTTTGGAGAAGCTTGGCCAATTTGGAGAAGTTTTGCCGGTATGGAGAAGCTTGACAAGTTTGGAGAAGCTTGGCCAGTTTGGAGAAGCATTTCCGGTTTTGAGAAGCTTGGCCAGTTTGGAGACGTTTTTCCGGTTTGGAGAAGCTTGACCAGTTTGGAGAAGCTTGGCCAGTTTGGCGAAGCTTGGCCAGTTTGGAGAAGCTTATCAGTATTGGAGAAGCTTGGCCAGTTTGGAGAAGCATGACCAGTTTGGATAAGTTTTTCCGGTTTGGAGAAGCTTGGCCAGTTTGGAGAAGCTTGGCCAGTTTGGAGAAGTTTTGCAGGTTTGGAGAAGCTTGGCCAGTTTGGAGAAGCTTGGACAGTTTTGAGAAGCTTGGCCAGTTTGGAGAAGCTCGGCCAATTTGGAGAAGCTTTTCCAGTTTGGAGAAGCTTGGCCAGTTTGGAGAAGTTTTTCCGGTTTTGAGAAGCTTGGCCAGTTTGGAGAAGTTTTTGCCGGTTTGGATAAGTTTTTCCAGTTTGGAGAAGCTTGGCCAGTTTGGAGAAGTTTTGCAGGTTTGGAGAAGCTTGGCCAGTTTGGAGAAGCTTGTACAGTTTTGAGAAGCTTGGCCAGTTTGGAGAAGCTCGGCCAATTTGGAGAAGCTTTTCCAGTTTGGAGAAGCTTGGCCAGTTTGGAGAAGCATTTCCGGTTTTGAGAAGCTTGGCCAGTTTGGAGAAGTTTTTCCGGTTTGGAGAAGCTTGACCAGTTTGGAGAAGCTTGGCCAGTTTGGCGAAGCTTGGCCAGTTTGGAGAAGCTTATCAGTATTGGAGAAGCTTGGCCAGTTTGGAGAAGCATGACCAGTTTGGATAAGTTTTTCCGGTTTGGAGAAGCTTGGCCAGTTTGGAGAAGCTTGGCCAGTTTGGAGAAGTTTTGCAGGTTTGGAGAAGCTTGGCCAGTTTGGAGAAGCTTGGACAGTTTTGAGAAGCTTGGCCAGTTTGGAGAAGCTCGGCCAATTTGGAGAAGCTTTTCCGGTTTTGAGAAGCTTGGCCAGTTTGGAGAAGTTTTTGCCGGTTTGGATAAGTTTTTCCAGTTTGGAGGAGTTTGGCCAGTTTGGAGATGTTTTTCCGGTTTGGAGCTTGGCAAGTTTGGATAAGTTTTTCCGGTTTGGAGAAGCTTGGCCATTTTGAAGAAGTTTTGCCGGTTTGGAGAAGCTTGGCCAATTTGGAGAAGTTTTTCCGGTTTGGAGAAGCTTCGCCAATTTGGAGAAGTTTTGCCGGTTTGGAGAACCTTGACAAGTTTGGAGAAGCTCGGCCAGTTTGGAGAAGTTTTTCCGGTTTGGAAATGCTTGGCCAGTTTGGAGAAGTTTTTCCGGTTTGGAGAAGCTTGGCCAGATTGGAGAAGCTTGGCCAGTTTGGAGAAGCTTTTCCGTATTGGAGAAGCTTGGCCAGTTTGGAGAAGCTTGACCAGTTTGGAGTAGTTTTTCCGGTTTGGAGAAGCTTGGCCAGTTTAGAGTAAGTTGGCCAGTTTGGAGAAGCTTGGCAAGTTTGGAGAAGCTTGGACAGTTTGGAGAAGTTTTTCCGGTTTGGAGAAGCTTGGCCAGTTTGGAGAAGTTTTGCAGGTTTGGAGAAGCTTGGCCAGTTTGGAGAAGTTTTTCCGGTTTGGAGAAGCTTGGCCAGTTTGGAGAAGATTTGCCGGTTTGGAGAAGCTTGACAAGTTTGGAGAAGCTTGGCCAGTTTGGAGAAGCATTTCCGGTTTTGAGAAGCTTGGCCGGTTTGGAGAAGCTTGTCCAGTTTGGAGAAGTTTTTGCCGGTTTGGATAAGTTTTTCCGGTTTGGAGAAGCTTGGCCAGTTTGGAGAAGATTTGCCGGTTTGGAGAAGCTTGACAAGTTTGGAGAAGCTTGGCCAGTTTGGAGAAGCTTGTCCAGTTTGGAGAAGTTTTTGCCGGTTTGGATAACTTTTTCGGTTTGGAGAAGCTTGGCCAGTTTGGAGAAGATTTGCCGGTTTGGAGAAGCTTAACATGTTTGGAGAAGCTTGGCCAGTTTGGAGAAGCATTTCCGGTTTTGAGAAGCTTGGCCGGTTTGGAGAAGCTTGGCCAGTTTGGAGAAGTTTTTCCGGTTTGGAGAAGCTTGGCCAGTTTGAAGAAGCTTGGCCAGTTTGGAGAAGCTTGGCCAGTTTGGAGAAGCATGGCCAGTTTGGAGATGTTTTTGCGGTTTGGAGAAGCTTCGCCAGTTTGGAGATGCTTGGCCAGTTTTGAGAAACTTGGCCAGTTTGGAGAAGCTCGGCCAGTTTGGAGAAGCTTTTC
Organism: Oncorhynchus gorbuscha; assembly: GCF_021184085.1. NCBI lineage: Eukaryota > Metazoa > Chordata > Actinopteri > Salmoniformes > Salmonidae > Oncorhynchus > Oncorhynchus gorbuscha. Next base: position 2,756,577 of record NC_060191.1, read on the forward strand.
CGGTTTGGAGAAGCTTGGCCAGTTTGGAGAAGTTTTTCCCGTTTTGAGAAGCTTGGCCAGTTTGGAGATGTTTTTCCGGTTTGGAGAAGCTTGGCCAGTTTGAAGAAGTTTTGCCGGTTTGGAGAAGCTTGGCAAGTTTGGATAAGTTTTTCCGGTTTGGAGAAGCTTGACAAATATGGATACGTTTTTCCGGTTTGGAGGAGCTTGGCCAATTTGGAGATGTTTTTCCGGTTTGGAAAAGCTTGTCCAGTTTGGAGAAGTTTTTCCGGTTTGGAGAAGCTTGGCCGGTTTGGAGAAGCTTGGCCAATTTGGAGAAGTTTTGCCGGTATGGAGAAGCTTGACAAGTTTGGAGAAGCTTGGCCAGTTTGGAGAAGCTTGGCCAGTTTGGCGAAGCTTGGCCAGTTTGGAGAAGCTTATCAGTATTGGAGAAGCTTGGCCAGTTTGTAGAAGCTTGGCCAGTTTGGAGATGTTTTTCCGGTTTGGAAAAGCTTGTCCAGTTTGGAGAAGTTTTTCCGGTTTGGAGAAGCTTGCCCAGTTTGGAGGAGCTTGGCCAGTTTGGAGAAGCATGGCCAGTTTGGAGAAGTTTTTCCGGTTTGGAGAAGCTTGGCCAGATTGGAGAAGTTTTGCCGGTTTGGAGAAGCTCGACCAGTTTGGAGAAGCTCGACCAGTTTGGAGAAGCTTGGCCAGTTTGGAGAAGCTTTTCCGTATTGGAGAAGCTTGGCCAGTTTGGAGAAGCTTGACCAGTTTGGAGTAGTTTTTCCGGTTTGGAGAAGCTTGGCCAGTTTAGAGTAAGTTGGCCAGTTTGGAGAAGCTTGGCAAGTTTGGAGAAGCTTGGACAGTTTGGAGAAGTTTTTCCGGTTTGGAGAAGCTTGGCCAGTTTGGAGAAGTTTTGCAGGTTTGGAGAAGCTTGGCCAGTTTGGAGAAGTTTTTCCGGTTTGGAGAAGCTTGGCCGGTTTGGAGAAGCTTATCAGTATTGGAGAAGCTTGGCCAGTTTGGAGAAGCTTGGCCAGTTTGGAGATGTTTTTCCGGTTTGGAAAAGCTTGTCCAGTTTGGAGAAGTTTTTCCGGTTTGGAGAAGCTTGCCCAGTTTGGAGAAGCTTGGCCAGTTTGGAGAAGTTTTCCGGTTTGGAGAAGCTTGGCCAGTTTGGAGGAGCTTGGCCAGTTTGGAGAAGCATGGCCAGTTTGGAGAAGTTTTTCCGGTTTGGAGAAGCTTGGCCAGATTGGAGAAGTTTTGCCGGTTTGGAGAAGCTCGACCAGTTTGGAGAAGCTCGACCAGTTTGGAGAAGCTTGGCCAGTTTGGAGAAGCTTTTCCGTATTGGAGAAGCTTGGCCAGTTTGGAGAAGCTTGACCAGTTTGGAGTAGTTTTTCCGGTTTGGAGAAGCTTGGCCAGTTTAGAGTAAGTTGGCCAGTTTGGAGAAGCTTGGCAAGTTTGGAGAAGCTTGGACAGTTTGGAGAAGTTTTTCCGGTTTGGAGAAGCTTGGCCAGTTTGGAGAAGTTTTGCAGGTTTGGAGAAGCTTGGCCAGTTTGGAGAAGTTTTTCCGGTTTGGAGAAGCTTGGCCGGTTTGGAGAAGCTTGGCCAGTTTGGAGAAGATTTGCCGGTTTGGAGAAGCTTGACAAGTTTGGAGAAGCTTGGCCAGTTTGGAGAAGCATTTCCGGTTTTGAGAAGCTTGGCCGGTTTGGAGAAGCTTGTCCAGTTTGGAGAAGTTGTTGCCGGTTTGGATAAGTTTTTCCGGTTCGGAGAAGCTTGGCCAGTTTGGAGAAGATTTGCCGGTTTGGAGAAGCTTAACATGTTTGGAGAAGCTTGGCCAGTTTGGAGAAGCATTTCCGGTTTTGAGAAGCTTGGCCGGTTTGGAGAAGCTTGGCCAGTTTGGAGAAGTTTTTCCGGTTTGGAGAAGCTTGGCCAGTTTGGAGAAGTTTTCCGGTTTGGAGAAGCTTGGCCAGTTTGGAGTAGCTTGGCCAGTTTGGAGAAGCATGGCCAGTTTGGAGATGTTTTTGCGGTTTGGAGAAACTTCGCCAGTTTGGAGAAGCTTGGCCAGTTTTGAGAAGCTTGACCAGTTTGGAGAAGCTCGGCCAGTTTGGAGAAGTTTTTGCGGTTTGGAGAAGCTTTGCCGGTTTGGAGAAGCTTGGCAAGTTTGGATAAGTTTTTCGGGTTTTGAGAAGCTTGGCCGGTTTGGAGAAGCTTGGCCAGTTTGGAGAAGTTTTTCCGGTTTGGAGAAGCTTGGCCAGTTTGAAGAAGCTTGGCCAGTTTGGAGAAGCTTGGCCAGTTTGGAGAAGCATGGCCAGTTTGGAGATGTTTTTGCGGTTTGGAGAAGCTTCGCCAGTTTGGAGATGCTTGGCCAGTTTTGAGAAGCTTGGCCAGTTTGGAGAAGCTCGGCCAGTTTGGAGAAGCTTTTCCGGTTTGGAGAAGCTTGGCCAGTTTGGAGATGTTTTTCCCGTTTTGAGAAGCTTGGCCAGTTTGGAGATGTTTTTCCGGTTTGGAGAAGCTTGGCCAGTTTGAAGAAGTTTTGCCGGTTTGGAGAAGCTTGGCAAGTTTGGATAAGTTTTTCCGGTTTGGAGAAGCTTGACAAATATGGATACGTTTTTCCGGTTTGGAGGAGCTTGGCCAGTTTGGAGATGTTTTTCCGGTTTGGAAAAGCTTGTCCAGTTTGGAGAAGTTTTTCCGGTTTGGAGAAGCTTGGCCGGTTTGGAGAAGCTTGGCCAATTTGGAGAAGTTTTGCCGGTATGGAGAAGCTTGACAAGTTTGGAGAAGCTTGGCCAGTTTGGAGAAGCATTTCCGGTTTTGAGAAGCTTGGCCAGTTTGGAGAAGTTTTTCCGGTTTGGAGAAGCTTGACCAGTTTGGAGAAGCTTGGCCAGTTTGGAGAAGCTTGGCCAGTTTGGAGAAGCTTATCAGTATTGGAGAAGCTTGGCCAGTTTGGAGAAACTTGACCAGTTTGGATAAGTTTTTCCGGTTTGGAGAAGCTTGGCCAGTTTGGAGAAGTTTTGCAGGTTTGGAGAAGCTTGGCCAGTTTGGAGAAGTTTTTCCGGTTTGGAGAAGCTTGGCCAGTTTGGATGAGCTTGGCCAGTTTGGAGAAGCATGGCCAGTTTGGAGAAGTTTTTGCCGGTTTGGATAACTTTTTCCGGTTCGGAGAAGCTTGGCCAGTTTGGAGAAGATTTGCCGGTTTGGAGAAGCTTAACATGTTTGGATACGTTTTTCCGGTTTGGAGGAGCTTGGCCAGTTTGGAGAAGTTTTGCCGGTTTGGAGAAGCTTGGCAAGTTTGGATAAGTTTTTCCAGTTTGGAGAAGCTTGACAAATATGGATAAGTTTTTCCGGTTTGGAGGAGCTTGGCCAGTTTGGAGATGTTTTTCCGGTTTGGAGAAGCTTGACCAGTTTGGAGAAGCTTGGCCAGTTTGGAGAAGCTTGGCCAGTTTGGAGAAGCTTATCAGTATTGGAGAAGCTTGGCCAGTTTGGAGAAGCTTGACCAGTTTGGATAAGTTTTTCCGGTTTGGAGAAGCTTGGCCAGTTTGGAGAAGCTTGGCCAGTTTGGAGAAGTTTTGCAGGTTTGGAGAAGCTTGGCCAGTTTGGAGAAGTTTTTCCGGTTTGGAGAAGCTTGGCCAGTTTGGATGAGCTTGGCCAGTTTGAAGAAGCATGGCCAGTTTGGAGAAGTTTTTGCCGGTTTGGATAACTTTTTCCGGTTCGGAGAAGCTTGGCCAGTTTGGAGAAGATTTGCCGGTTTGGAGAAGCTTAACATGTTTGGAGAAGCTTGGCCAGTTTGGAGAAGCATTTCCGGTTTTGAGAAGCTTGGCCGGTTTGGAGAAGCTTGGCCAGTTTGGAGAAGTTTTTCCGGTTTGGAGAAGCTTGGCCAGTTTGAAGAAGCTTGGCCAGTTTTGAGAAGCTTGGCCAGTTTGGAGAAGCTCGGCAGTTTGGAGAAGCTTTTCCGTTTTGGAGAAGCTTGGCCAGTTTGGAGAAGTTTTCCGGTTTGGAGAAGCTTGGCCAGTTTGGAGGTGCTTGGCCAGTTTGGAGAAGATTTGCCGGTTTGGAGAAGCTTGACAAGTTTGGAGAAGCTTGGCCAGTTTGGAGAAGCATTTCCGGTTTTGAGAAGCTTGGCCAGTTTGGAGAAGATTTGCGGTTTGGAGAAGCTTGACAAGTTTGGAGAAGCTTGGCCAGTTTGGAGAAGCATTTCCGGTTTTGAGAAGCTTGGCCGGTTTGGAGAAGCTTGTCCAGTTTGGAGAAGTTTTTGCCGGTTTGGATAAGTTTTTCCGGTTTGGAGAAGCTTGGCCAGTTTGGAGAAGATTTGCCGGTTTGGAGAAGCTTGACAAGTTTGGAGAAGCTTGGCCAGTTTGGAGAAGCTTGTCCAGTTTGGAGAAGTTTTTGCCGGTTTGGATAACTTTTTCCGGTTCGGAGAAGCTTGGCCAGTTTGGAGAAGATTTGCCGGTTTGGAGAAGCTTAACATGTTTGGAGAAGCTTGGCCAGTTTGGAGAAGCATTTCCGGTTTTGAGAAGCTTGGCCGGGTTGGAGAAGCTTGGCCAGTTTGGAGAAGTTTTTCCAGTTTGGAGAAGCTTGGCCAGTTTGGAGAAGTTTTCCGGTTTGGAGAAGCTTGGCCAGTTTGGAGGTGCTTGGCCAGTTTGGAGAAGCTTGGCCAGTTTGGAGAAGTTTTGCCGGTTTGGAGAAGCTTGGCAAGTTTGGATAAGTTTTTCCGGTTTGGAGAAGCTTGACAAATATGGATAAGTTTTTCCGGTTTGGAGGAGCTTGGCCAGTTTGGAGATGTTTTTCCGGTTTGGAGAAGCTTGACCAGTTTGGAGAAGCTTGGCCAGTTTGGAGAAGCTTGGCCAGTTTGGAGAAGCTTATCAGTATTGGAGAAGCTTGGCCAGTTTGGAGAAGCTTGACCAGTTTGGATAAGTTTTTCCGGTTTGGAGAAGCTTGGCCAGTTTGGAGAAGCTTGGCCAGTTTGGAGAAGTTTTGCAGGTTTGGAGAAGCTTGGCCAGTTTGGAGAAGTTTTTCCGGTTTGGAGAAGCTTGGCCAGTTTGGATGAGCTTGGCCAGTTTGAAGAAGCATGGCCAGTTTGGAGAAGTTTTTGCCGGTTTGGATAACTTTTTCCGGTTCGGAGAAGCTTGGCCAGTTTGGAGAAGATTTGCCGGTTTGGAGAAGCTTAACATGTTTGGAGAAGCTTGGCCAGTTTGGAGAAGCATTTCCGGTTTTGAGAAGCTTGGCCGGTTTGGAGAAGCTTGGCCAGTTTGGAGAAGTTTTTCCGGTTTGGAGAAGCTTGGCCAGTTTGAAGAAGCTTGGCCAGTTTTGAGAAGCTTGGCCAGTTTGGAGAAGCTCGGCAGTTTGGAGAAGCTTTTCCGTTTTGGAGAAGCTTGGCCAGTTTGGAGAAGTTTTCCGGTTTGGAGAAGCTTGGCCAGTTTGGAGGTGCTTGGCCAGTTTGGAGAAGATTTGCCGGTTTGGAGAAGCTTGACAAGTTTGGAGAAGCTTGGCCAGTTTGGAGAAGCATTTCCGGTTTTGAGAAGCTTGGCCAGTTTGGAGAAGATTTGCCGGTTTGGAGAAGCTTGACAAGTTTGGAGAAGCTTGGCCAGTTTGGAGAAGCATTTCCGGTTTTGAGAAGCTTGGCCGGTTTGGAGAAGCTTGTCCAGTTTGGAGAAGTTTTTGCCGGTTTGGATAAGTTTTTCCGGTTTGGAGAAGCTTGGCCAGTTTGGAGAAGATTTGCCGGTTTGGAGAAGCTTGACAAGTTTGGAGAAGCTTGGCCAGTTTGGAGAAGCTTGTCCAGTTTGGAGAAGTTTTTGCCGGTTTGGATAACTTTTTCCGGTTCGGAGAAGCTTGGCCAGTTTGGAGAAGATTTGCCGGTTTGGAGAAGCTTAACATGTTTGGAGAAGCTTGGCCAGTTTGGAGAAGCATTTCCGGTTTTGAGAAGCTTGGCCGGGTTGGAGAAGCTTGGCCAGTTTGGAGAAGTTTTTCCGGTTTGGAGAAGCTTGGCCAGTTTGGAGAAGTTTTCCGGTTTGGAGAAGCTTGGCCAGTTTGGAGGTGCTTGGCCAGTTTGGAGAAGCATGGCCAGTTTGGAGATGTTTTTGCGGTTTGGATAACTTTTTCCGGTTCGGAGAAGCTTGGCCAGTTTGGAGAAGATTTGCCGGTTTGGAGAAGCTTAACATGTTTGGAGAAGCTTGGCCAGTTTGGAGAAGCATTTCCGGTTTTGAGAAGCTTGGCCGGGTTGGAGAAGCTTGGCCAGTTTGGAGAAGTTTTTCCGGTTTGGAGAAGCTTGGCCAGTTTGGAGAAGTTTTCCGGTTTGGAGAAGCTTGGCCAGTTTGGAGGTGCTTGGCCAGTTTGGAGAAGCATGGCCAGTTTGGAGATGTTTTTGCGGTTTGGAGAAACTTCGCCAGTTTGGAGAAGCTTGGCAAGTTTGGATAAGTTTTTCGGGTTTTGAGAAGCTTGGCCGGTTTGGAGAAGCTTGGCCAGTTTGGAGAAGTTTTTCCGGTTTGGAGAAGCTTGGCCAGTTTGAAGAAGCTTGGCCAGTTTGGAGAAGCTTGGCCAGTTTGGAGAAGCATGGCAAGTTTGGAGATGTTTTTGCGGTTTGGAGAAGCTTCGCCAGTTTGGAGATGCTTGGCCAGTTTTGAGAAGCTTGGCCAGTTTGGAGAAGCTCGGCCAGTTTGGAGAAGCTTTTCCGGTTTGGAGAAGCTTGGCCAGTTTGGAGAAGTTTTTCCCGTTTTGAGAAGCTTGGCCAGTTTGGAGATGTTTTTCCCGTTTTGAGAAGCTTGGCCAGTTTGGAGATGTTTTTCCGGTTTGGAGAAGCTTGGCCAGTTTGAAGAAGTTTTGCCGGTTTGGAGAAGCTTGGCAAGTTTGGATAAGTTTTTCCGGTTTGGAGAAGCTTGACAAATATGGATACGTTTTTCCGGTTTGGAGGAGCTTGGCCAGTTTGGAGATGTTTTTCCGGTTTGGAAAAGCTTGTCCAGTTTGGAGAAGTTTTTCCGGTTTGGAGAAGCTTGGCCGGTTTGGAGAAGCTTGGCCAATTTGGAGAAGTTTTGCCGGTATGGAGAAGCTTGACAAGTTTGGAGAAGCTTGGCCAGTTTGGAGAAGCATTTCCGGTTTTGAGAAGCTTGGCCAGTTTGGAGAAGTTTTTCCGGTTTGGAGAAGCTTGACCAGTTTGGAGAAGCTTGGCCAGTTTGGATAAGTTTTTCCGGTTTGGAGAAGCTTGGCCAGTTTGGAGAAGTTTTGCAGGTTTGGAGAAGCTTGGCCAGTTTGGAGAAGTTTTTCCGGTTTGGAGAAGCTTGGCCAGTTTGGATGAGCTTGGCCAGTTTGGAGAAGCATGGCCAGTTTGGAGAAGTTTTTGCCGGTTTGGATAACTTTTTCCGGTTCGGAGAAGCTTGGCCAGTTTGGAGAAGATTTGCCGGTTTGGAGAAGCTTAACATGTTTGGAGAAGCTTGGCCAGTTTGGAGAAGCATTTCCGGTTTTGAGAAGCTTGGCCGGTTTGGAGAAGCTTGGCCAGTTTGGAGAAGTTTTTCCGGTTTGGAGAAGCTTGGCCAGTTTGAAGAAGCTTGGCCAGTTTGGAGAAGCTTGGCCAGTTTGGAGAAGCATGGCAAGTTTGGAGATGTTTTTGCGGTTTGGAGAAGCTTCGCCAGTTTGGAGATGCTTGGCCAGTTTTGAGAAGCTTGGCCAGTTTGGAGAAGCTCGGCCAGTTTGGAGAAGCTTTTCCGGTTTGGAGAAGCTTGGCCAGTTTGGAGAAGTTTTTCCCGTTTTGAGAAGCTTGGCCAGTTTGGAGATGTTTTTCCCGTTTTGAGAAGCTTGGCCAGTTTGGAGATGTTTTTCCGGTTTGGAGAAGCTTGGCCAGTTTGAAGAAGTTTTGCCGGTTTGGAGAAGCTTGGCAAGTTTGGATAAGTTTTTCCGGTTTGGAGAAGCTTGACAAATATGGATACGTTTTTCCGGTTTGGAGGAGCTTGGCCAGTTTGGAGATGTTTTTCCGGTTTGGAAAAGCTTGTCCAGTTTGGAGAAGTTTTTCCGGTTTGGAGAAGCTTGGCCGGTTTGGAGAAGCTTGGCCAATTTGGAGAAGTTTTGCCGGTATGGAGAAGCTTGACAAGTTTGGAGAAGCTTGGCCAGTTTGGAGAAGCATTTCCGGTTTTGAGAAGCTTGGCCAGTTTTGAGAAGTTTTTCCGGTTTGGAGAAGCTTGACCAGTTTGGAGAAGCTTGGCCAGTTTGGATAAGTTTTTCCGGTTTGGAGAAGCTTGGCCAGTTTGGAGAAGTTTTGCAGGTTTGGAGAAGCTTGGCCAGTTTGGAGAAGTTTTTCCGGTTTGGAGAAGCTTGGCCAGTTTGGATGAGCTTGGCCAGTTTGGAGAAGCATGGCCAGTTTGGAGAAGTTTTTGCCGGTTTGGATAACTTTTTCCGGTTCGGAGAAGCTTGGCCAGTTTGGAGAAGATTTGCCGGTTTGGAGAAGCTTAACATGTTTGGAGAAGCTTGGCCAGTTTGGAGAAGCATTTCCGGTTTTGAGAAGCTTGGCCGGTTTGGAGAAGCATTTCCGGTTTTGAGAAGCTTGGCCGGTTTGGAGAAGCTTGGCCAGTTTGGAGAAGTTTTTCCGGTTTGGAGAAGCTTGGCCAGTTTGAAGAAGCTTGGCCAGTTTGGAGAAGCTTGGCCAGTTTGGAGAAGCATGGCCAGTTTGGAGATGTTTTTGCGGTTTGGAGAAGCTTCGCCAGTTTGGAGATGCTTGGCCAGTTTTGAGAAGCTTGGCCAGTTTGGAGAAGCTCGGCAGTTTGGAGAAGCTTTTCCGGTTTGGAGAAGCTTGGCCAGTTTGGAGAAGTTTTGCCGGTTTGGAGAAGCTTGGCAAGTTTGGATAAGTTTTTCCAGTTTGGAGGAGCTTGGCCAGTTTGGAGATGTTTTTCCGGTTTGGAGATGCTTGACCAGTTTGGAGAAGCTTGGCCAGTTTGGAGAAGCTTGGCCAGTTTGGAGAAGCTTATCAGTATTGGAGAAGCTTGGCCAGTTTAGAGAAGCTTGACCAGTTTGGATACGTTTTTCCGGTTTGGATAAGCTTGGCCAGTTTGGAGAAGCTTGGCCAGTTTGGAGAAGTTTTGCAGGTTTGGAGAAGCTTGGCCAGTTTGGATGAGCTTGGCCAGTTTGGAGAAGCATGGCCAGTTTGGAGAAGTTTTTGCCGGTTTGGATAACTTTTTCCGGTTCGGAGAAGCGTGGCCAGTTTGGAGAAGATTTGCCGGTTTGGAGAAGCTTAACATGTTTGGAGAAGCTTGGCCAGTTTGTAGAAGCATTTCCGGTTTTGTGAAGCTTGGCCGGTTTGGAGAAGCTTGGCCAGTTTGGAGAAGTTTTTCCGGTTTGGAGAAGCTTGGCCAGTTTGGAGAAGCTTGGCCAGTTTGGAGAAGCATGGCCAGTTTGGAGATGTTTTTGCGGTTTGGAGAAGCTTCGCCAGTTTGGAGATGCTTGGCCAGTTTTGAGAAGCTTGACCAGTTTGGAGAAGCTCGGCAGTTTGGAGAAGCTTTTCCGGTTTGGAGAAGCTTGGCCAGTTTGGAGAAGTTTTGCCGGTTTGGAGAAGCTTGGCAAGTTTGGATAAGTTTTTCCGGTTTGGAGGAGCTTGGCCAGTTTGGAGATGTTTTTCCGGTTTGGAAAAGCTTGTCCAGTTTGGAGAAGTTTTTCCAGTCTGGAGAAGCTTGGCCGGTTTGGAGAAGCTTGGCCAATTTGGAGAAGTTTTGCCGGTATGGAGAAGCTTGACAAGTTTGGATAAGTTTTTCCGGTTTGGAGAAGCTTGACAAATATGGATAAGTTTTTCCGGTTTGGAGGAGCTTGGCCAGTTTGGAGATGTTTTCCGGTTTGGAGAAGCTTGGCCAATTTGGAGAAGTTTTGCCGGTATGGAGAAGCTTGACAAGTTCGGAGAAGCTTGGCCAGTTTGGAGAAGCATTTCCGGTTTTGAGAAGCTTGGCCAGTTTGGAGAAGTTTTTCCGGTTTGGAGAAGCTTGACCAGTTTGGAGAAGCTTGGCCAGTTTGGAGAAGCTTGGCCAGTTTGGAGAAGCTTATCAGTATTGGAGAAGCTTGGCCAGTTTGGAGAAGCTTGGCCAGTTTGGAGAAGTTTTCCGGTTTGGAGAAGCTTGGCCAGTTTGGAGGAGCTTGGCCAGTTTGGAGAAGCTTGGCCAGTTTTGAGAAGCTTGGCCAATTTGGAGAAGCTCGGCCAGTTTGGAGAAGTTTTTGCGGTTTGGAGAAGCTTTGCCGGTTTGGAGAAGCTTGGCAAGTTTGGATAAGTTTTTCGGGTTTTGAGAAGCTTGGCCGGTTTGGAGAAGCTTGGCCAGTTTGGAGAAGTTTTTCCGGTTTGGAGAAGCTTGGCCAGTTTGAAGAAGTTTGGCCAGTTTGGAGAAGCTTGGCCAGTTTGGAGAAGCATGGCAAGTTTGGAGATGTTTTTGCGGTTTGGAGAAGCTTCGCCAGTTTGGAGATGCTTGGCCAGTTTTGAGAAGCTTGGCCAGTTTGGAGAAGCTCGGCCAGTTTGGAGAAGCTTTTCCGGTTTGGAGAAGCTTGGCCAGTTTGGAGAAGTTTTTCCCGTTTTGAGAAGCTTGGCCAGTTTGGAGATGTTTTTCCGGTTTGGAGAAGCTTGGCCAGTTTGAAGAAGTTTTGCCGGTTTGGAGAAGCTTGGCCAGTTTGGAGAAGCTTCTCCGGCTTGGCCAGTTTGGAGAAGTTTTTCCCATTTTGAGAAGCTTGGCCAGTTTGGAGATGTTTTTCCGGTTTGGAGAAGCTTGGCCAGTTTGAAGAAGTTTTGCCGGTTTGGAGAAGCTTGGCAAGTTTGGATAAGTTTTTCCGGTTTGGAGAAGCTTGACAAATATGGATAAGTTTTTCCGGTTTGGAGGAGCTTGGCCAGTTTGGAGATGTTTTTCCGGTTTGGAAAAGCTTGTCCAGTTTAGAGAAGTTTTTCCGGTTTGGAGAAGCTTGGCCGGTTTGGAGAAGCTTGGCCAATTTGGAGAAGTTTTGCCGGTATGGAGAAGCTTGACAAGTTTGGAGAAGCTTGGCCAGTTTGGAGAAGCATTTCCGGTTTTGAGAAGCTTGGCCAGTTTGGAGAAGTTTTTCCGGTTTGGAGAAGCTTGACCAGTTTGGAGAAGCTTGGCCAGTTTGGAGAAGCTTATCAGTATTGGAGAAGCTCGGCCAGTTTGGAGAAGCTTGACCAGTTTGGATAAGTTTTTCCGGTTTGGAGAAGCTTGGCCAGTTTGGAGAAGCTTGGCCAGTTTGGAGAAGTTTTGCAGGTTTGGAGAAGCTTGGCCAGTTTGGAGAAGTTTTTCCGGTTTGGAGAAGCTTGGCCAGTTTGGAGGAGCTTGGCCAGTTTGGAGAAGCATGGCCAGTTTGGAGAAGTTTTTGCGGTTTGGAGAAGCTTCGCCAGTTTGGAGAAGCTTGGACAGTTTTGAGAAGCTTGGCCAGTTTGGAGAAGCTCGGCCAGTTTGGAGAAGCTTTTCCAGTTTGGAGAAGCTTGGCCAGTTTGGAGAAGTTTTTCCGGTTTTGAGAAGCTTGGCCAGTTTGGAGAAGTTTTTGCCGGTTTGGATAAGCTTTTCCAGTTTGGAGGAGCTTGGCCAGTTTGGAGATGTTTATCCGGTTTGGAAATGCTTGGCCAGTTTGGAGAAGCTCGGCCAGTTTGGAGAAGCTTTTCCAGTTTGGAGAAGCTTGGCCAGTTTGAAGAAGTTTTGCCGGTTTGGAGAAGCTTGGCCAATTTGGAGAAGTTTTTCCGGTTTGGAGAAGCTTCGCCAATTTGGAGAAGTTTTGCCGGTTTGGAGAACCTTGACAAGTTTGGAGAAGCTCGGCCAGTTTGGAGAAGTTTTTCCGGTTTGGAAATGCTTGGCCAGTTTGGAGAAGTTTTTCCGGTTTGGAGAAGCTTGGCCAGATTGGAGAAGTTTTGCCGGTTTGGAGAAGCTCGACCAGTTTGGAGAAGCTTGGCCAGTTTGGAGAAGCTTTTCCGTATTGGAGAAGCTTGGCCAGTTTGGAGAAGCTTGACCAGTTTGGAGTAGTTTTTCCGGTTTGGAGAAGCTTGGCCAGTTTAGAGTAAGTTGGCCAGTTTGGAGAAGCTTGGCAAGTTTGGTGAAGCTTGGACAGTTTGGAGAAGTTTTTCCGGTTTGGAGAAGCTTGGCCAGTTTGGATAAGTTTTTCGGGTTTTGAGAAGCCTGGCCGGTTTGGAGAAGCTTGGCCAGTTTGGAGAAGCTTGGCCAGTTTGGAGAAGCATGGCAAGTTTGGAGATGTTTTTGCGGTTTGGAGAAGCTTCGCCAGTTTGGAGATGCTTGGCCAGTTTTGAGAAGCTTGGCCAGTTTGGAGAAGCTCGGCCAGTTTGGAGAAGCTTTTCCGGTTTGGAGAAGCTTGGCCAGTTTGGAGATGTTTTTCCGGTTTGGAGAAGCTTGGCCAGTTTGAAGAAGTTTTGCCGGTTTGGAGAAGCTTGGCCAGTTTGGAGAAGCTTTTCCGGTTTGGAGAAGCTTGGCCAGTTTGGAGAAGTTTTTCCCATTTTGAGAAGCTTGGCCAGTTTGGAGATGTTTTTCCGGTTTGGAGAAGCTTGGCCAGTTTGGAGAAGTTTTTCCAGTTTGGAGAAGCTTGACCAGTTTGGAGAAGCTTGGCCAGTTTGGAGAAGCTTGGCCAGTTTGGAGAAGCTTATCAGTATTGGAGAAGCTTGGCCAGTTTGGAGAAGCTTGGCCAGTTTGGAGAAGTTTTTCCGGTTTGGAGAAGCTTGGCCAGATTGGAGAAGTTTTGCCGGTTTGGAGAAGCTCGACCAGTTTGGAGAAGCTTGGCCAGTTTGGAGAAGCTTTTCCGTATTGGAGAAGCTTGGCCAGTTTGGAGAAGCTTGACCAGTTTGGAGTAGTTTTTGCGGTTTGGAGAAGCTTGGCCAGATTGGAGAAGTTTTGCCGGTTTGGAGAAGCTCGACCAGTTTGGAGAAGCTTGGCCAGTTTGGAGAAGCTTTTCCGTATTGGAGAAGCTTGGCCAGTTTGGAGAAGCTTGACCAGTTTGGAGTAGTTTTTCCGGTTTGGAGAAGCTTGGCCAGTTTAGAGTAAGTTGGCCAGTTTGGAGAAGCTTGGCAAGTTTGGAGAAGCTTGGACAGTTTGGAGAAGTTTTTCCGGTTTGGAGAAGCTTGGCCAGTTTGGAGAAGTTTTGCAGGTTTGGAGAAGCTTGGCCAGTTTGGAGAAGTTTTTCCGGTTTGGAGAAGCTTGGCCGGTTTGGAGAAGCTTGGCCAGTTTGGAGAAGATTTGCCGGTTTGGAGAAGCTTGACAAGTTTGGAGAAGCTTGGCCAGTTTGGAGAAGCATTTCCGGTTTTGAGAAGCTTGGCCGGTTTGGAGAAGCTTGTCCAGTTTGGAGAAGTTTTTGCCGGTTTGGATAAGTTTTTCCAGTTTGGAGAAGCTTGGCCAGTTTGGAGAAGATTTGCCGGTTTGGAGAAGCTTGACAAGTTTGGAGAAGCTTGGCCAGTTTGGAGAAGCATTTCCGGTTTTGAGAAGCTTGGCCGGTTTTGAGAAGCTTGGCCAGTTTGGAGAAGTTTTTCCGGTTTGGAGAAGCTTGGCCAGTTTGAAGAAGCTTGGCCAGTTTGGAGAAGTTTTTGCCGGTTTGGATAAGCTTTTCCAGTTTGGAGGAGCTTGGCCAGTTTGGAGATGTTTATCCGGTTTGGAGAAGCTTCGCCAATTTGGAGAAGTTTTGCCGGTTTGGAGAACCTTGACAAGTTTGGAGAAGCTCGGCCAGTTTGGAGAAGTTTTTCCGGTTTTGAAATGCTTGGCCAGTTTGGAAAAGTTTTGCCGGTTTGGAGAAGCTCGACCAGTTTGGAGAAGCTTGGCCAGTTTGGAGAAGCTTTTCCGGTTTGGAAATGCTTGGCCAGTTTGGAGAAGTTTTTCCGGTTTGGAGAAGCTTGGCCAGATTGGAGAAGTTTTGCCGGTTTGGAGAAGCTCGACCAGTTTGGAGAAGCTTGGCCAGTTTGGAGAAGCTTTTCCGTATTGGAGAAGCTTGGCCAGTTTGGAGAAGCTTGACCAGTTTGGAGTAGTTTTTGCGGTTTGGAGAAGCTTGGCCAGATTGGAGAAGTTTTGCCGGTTTGGAGAAGCTCGACCAGTTTGGAGAAGCTTGGCCAGTTTGGAGAAGCTTTTCCGTATTGGAGAAGCTTGGCCAGTTTGGAGAAGCTTGACCAGTTTGGAGTAGTTTTTCCGGTTTGGAGAAGCTTGGCCAGTTTAGAGTAAGTTGGCCAGTTTGGAGAAGCTTGGCAAGTTTGGAGAAGCTTGGACAGTTTGGAGAAGTTTTTCCGGTTTGGAGAAGCTTGGCCAGTTTGGAGAAGTTTTGCAGGTTTGGAGAAGCTTGGCCAGTTTGGAGAAGTTTTTCCGGTTTGGAGAAGCTTGGCCGGTTTGGAGAAGCTTGGCCAGTTTGGAGAAGATTTGCCGGTTTGGAGAAGCTTGACAAGTTTGGAGAAGCTTGGCCAGTTTGGAGAAGCATTTCCGGTTTTGAGAAGCTTGGCCGGTTTGGAGAAGCTTGTCCAGTTTGGAGAAGTTTTTGCCGGTTTGGATAAGTTTTTCCAGTTTGGAGAAGCTTGGCCAGTTTGGAGAAGATTTGCCGGTTTGGAGAAGCTTGACAAGTTTGGAGAAGCTTGGCCAGTTTGGAGAAGCTTGTCCAGTTTGGAGAAGATTTGCCGGTTTGGAGAAGCTTGACAAGTTTGGAGAAGCTTGGCCAGTTTGGAGAAGCATTTCCGGTTTTGAGAAGCTTGGCCGGTTTTGAGAAGCTTGGCCAGTTTGGAGAAGTTTTTCCGGTTTGGAGAAGCTTGGCCAGTTTGAAGAAGCTTGGCCAGTTTGGAGAAGCTTGGCCAGTTTGGAGAAGCATGGCCAGTTTGGAGATGTTTTTGCGGTTTGGAGAAGCTTCGCCAGTTTGGAGATGCTTGGCCAGTTTTGAGAAGCTTGGCCAGTTTGGAGAAGCTTGGCCAGTTTGGAGAAGCATGGCCAGTTTGGAGATGTTTTTGCGGTTTGGAGAAGCTCGGCCAGTTTGGAGAAGCTTTTCCGGTTAGGAGAAGCTTGGCCAGTTTGGATAAGTTTTTCCCGTTTTGAGAAGCTTGGCCAGTTTGGAGATGTTTTTCCAGTTTGGAGAAGCTTGGCCAGTTTGAATAAGTTTTGCCGGTTTGGAGAAGCTTGGCAAGTTTGGATAAGTTTTTCCGGTTTGGAGAAGCTTGACAAATATGGATAAGTTTTTCCGGTTTGGAGGAGCTTGGCCAGTTTGGAGATGTTTTTCCGGTTTGGAAAAGCTTGTCCAGTTTGGAGAAGTTTTTCCGTTTTGGAGAAGTTTGGCCGGTTTGGAGAAGCTTGGCCAGTTTGGAGAAGCTTTTCCGGTTTGGAGAAGCTTGGCCAGTTTGGAGAAGTTTTTCCCGTTTTGAGAAGCTTGGCCAGTTTGGAGAAGCTTGGCCAGTTTGGAGAAGCATGGCCAGTTTGGAGATGTTTTTGTGGTTTGGAGAAGCTCGGCCAGTTTGGAGAAGCTTTTCCGGTTTGGAGAAGCTTGGCCAGTTTGGAGAAGCTTTTCCCGTTTTGAGAAGCTTGGCCAGTTTGGAGATGTTTTTCCTGTTTGGAGAAGCTCGGCCAGTTTGGAGAAGCTTTTCCGGTTTGGAGAAGCTTGGCCAGTTTGGAGAAGTTTTTCCCGTTTTGAGAAGCTTGGCCAGTTTGGAGATGTTTTTCCGGTTTGGAGAAGCTTGGCCAGTTTGAAGAAGTTTTGCCGGTTTGGAGAAGCTTGGCCAGTTTGGAGAAGCTTTTCCGGTTTGGAGAAGCTTGGCCAGTTTGGAGAAGTTTTTCCCGTTTTGAGAAGCTTGGCCAGTTTGGAGATGTTTTTCCGGTTTGGAGAAGCTTGGCCAGTTTGAAGAAGTTTTGCCGGTTTGGAGAAGCTTGGCAAGTTTGGATAAGTTTTTCCGGTTTGGAGAAGCTTGACAAATATGGATAAGTTTTTCCGGTTTGGAGGAGCTTGGCCAGTTTGGAGAAGTTTTTCCGGTTTGGAGAAGATTGGCCGGTTTGGAGAAGCTTGGCCAATTTGGAGAAGTTTTGCCGGTATGGAGAAGCTTGACAAGTTTGGAGAAGCTTGGCCAGTTTGGAGAAGCATTTCCGGTTTTGAGAAGCTTGGCCAGTTTGGAGAAGTTTTTCCGGTTTGGAGAAGCTTGACCAGTTTGGAGAAGCTTGGCCAGTTTGGAGAAGCTTGGACAGTTTTGAGAAGCTTGGCCAGTTTGGAGAAGCTCGGCCAGTTTGGAGAAGCTTTTCCAGTTTGGAGAAGCTTGGCCGGTTTGGAGAAGCTTGGCCAGTTTGGAGAAGTTTTTCCGGTTTGGAGAAGCTTGGCCGGTTTGGAGAAGATTTGCCGGTTTGGAGAAGCTTGACAAGTTTGGAGAAGCTTGGCCAGTTTGGAGAAGCATTTCCGGTTTTGAGAAGCTTGGCCGGTTTGGAGAAGCTTGGCCAGTTTGGAGAAGTTTTTCCGGTTTGGAGAAGCTTGGCCAGTTTGAAGAAGCTTGGCCAGTTTGGAGAAGCTTGGCCAGTTTGGAGAAGCATGGCCAGTTTGGAGATGTTTTTGCGGTTTGGAGAAGCTTCGCCAGTTTGGAGATGCTTGGCCAGTTTTGAGAAGCTTGGCCAGTTTGGAGAAGCTTGGCCAGTTTGGAGAAGCATGGCCAGTTTGGAGATGTTTTTGCGGTTTGGAGAAGCTCGGCCAGTTTGGAGAAGCTTTTCCGGTTTGGAGAAGCTTGGCCAGTTTGGAGAAGCTTTTCCCGTTTTGAGAAGCTTGGCCAGTTTGGAGATGTTTTTGCGGTTTGGAGAAGCTTCGCCAGTTTGGAGATGCTTGGCCAGTTTTGAGAAGCTTGGCCAGTTTGGAGAAGCTTGGCCAGTTTGGAGAAGCATGGCC
Source organism: Oncorhynchus gorbuscha (assembly GCF_021184085.1). Classification (NCBI taxonomy): domain Eukaryota; kingdom Metazoa; phylum Chordata; class Actinopteri; order Salmoniformes; family Salmonidae; genus Oncorhynchus; species Oncorhynchus gorbuscha. The sequence continues at coordinate 2,773,365 of NC_060191.1, forward strand.
AGTTTGGAGATGTTTTTGCGGTTTGGAGAAGCTCGGCCAGTTTGGAGAAGCTTTTCCGGTTTGGAGAAGCTTGGCCAGTTTGGAGAAGCTTTTCCCGTTTTGAGAAGCTTGGCCAGTTTGGAGATGTTTTTCCTGTTTGGAGAAGCTCGGACAGTTTGGAGAAGCTTTTCCGGTTTGGAGAAGCTTGGCCAGTTTGGAGAAGTTTTTCCCGTTTTGAGAAGCTTGGCCAGTTTGGAGATGTTTTTCCGGTTTGGAGAAGCTTGGCCAGTTTGAAGAAGTTTTGCCGGTTTGGAGAAGCTTGGCCAGTTTGGAGAAGCTTTTCCGGTTTGGAGAAGCTTGGCCAGTTTGGAGAAGTTTTTCCGGTTTGGAGAAGCTTGGCCAGTTTGAAGAAGTTTTGCCGGTTTGGAGAAGCTTGGCAAGTTTGGATAAGTTTTTCCGGTTTGGAGAAGCTTGACAAATATGGATACGTTTTTCCGGTTTGGAGGAGCTTGGCCAGTTTGGAGATGTTTTTCCGGTTTGGAAAAGCTTGTCCAGTTTGGAGAAGTTTTTCCGGTTTGGAGAAGATTGGCCGGTTTGGAGAAGCTTGGCCAATTTGGAGAAGTTTTGCCGGTATGGAGAAGCTTGACAAGTTTGGAGAAGCTTGGCCAGTTTGGAGAAGTTTTTCCGGTTTGGAGAAGCTTGACCAGTTTGGAGAAGCTTGGCCAGTTTGGAGAAGCTTGGACAGTTTTGAGAAGCTTGGCCAGTTTGGAGAAGCTCGGCCAGTTTGGAGAAGCTTTTCCAGTTTGGAGAAGCTTGGCCGGTTTGGAGAAGCTTGGCCAGTTTGGAGAAGTTTTTCCGGTTTGGAGAAGCTTGACAAGTTTGGAGAAGCTTGGCCAGTTTGGAGAAGCATTTCCGGTTTTGAGAAGCTTGGCCGGTTTGGAGAAGCTTGTCCAGTTTGGAGAAGTTTTTGCCGGTTTGGATACGTTTTTCCAGTTTGGAGAAGCTTGGCCAGTTTGGAGAAGATTTGCCGGTTTGGAGAAGCTTGATAAGTTTGGAGAAGCTTGGCCAGTTTGGAGAAGCTTGTCCAGTTTGGAGAAGTTTTTGCCGGTTTGGATAAGTTTTTCCGGTTTGAAGAAGCTTGGCCAGTTTGGAGAAGATTTGCCGGTTTGGAGAAGCTTGACAAGTTTGGAGAAGCTTGGCCAGTTTGGAGAAGCATTTCCGGTTTTGAGAAGCTTGGCCGGTTTGGAGAAGCTTGGCCAGTTTGGAGAAGTTTTTCCGGTTTGGAGAAGCTTGGCCAGTTTGAAGAAGCTTGGCCAGTTTGGAGAAGCTTTGCCAGTTTGGAGAAGCTTGGCCAATTTGGAGAAGTTTTTCCGGTTTGGAGAAGCTTGGCCGGTTTGGAGAAGCTTGGCCAGTTTGGAGAAGATTTGCCGGTTTGGAGAAGCTTGACAAGTTTGGAGAAGCTTGGCCAGTTTGGAGAAGCATTTCCGGTTTTGAGAAGCTTGGCCGGTTTGGAGAAGCTTGTCCAGTTTGGAGAAGTTTTTGCCGGTTTGGATAAGTTTTTCCAGTTTGGAGAAGCTTGGCCAGTTTGGAGAAGATTTGCCGGTTTGGAGAAGCTTGACAAGTTTGGAGAAGCTTGGCCAGTTTGGAGAAGCTTGTCCAGTTTGGAGAAGTTTTTGCCGGTTTGGATAAGTTTTTCCGGTTTGAAGAGGCTTGGCCAGTTTGGAGAAGATTTGCCGGTTTGGAGAAGCTTGACAAGTTTGGAGAAGCTTGGCCAGTTTGGAGAAGCATTTCCGGTTTTGAGAAGCTTGGCCGGTTTTGAGAAGCTTGGCCAGTTTGGAGAAGTTTTTCCGGTTTGGAGAAGCTTGGCCAGTTTGAAGAAGCTTGGCCAGTTTGGAGAAGCTTGGCCAGTTTGGAGAAGCATGGCCAGTTTGGAGATGTTTTTGCGGTTTGGAGAAGCTTCGCCAGTTTGGAGATGCTTGGCCAGTTTTGAGAAGCTTGGCCAGTTTGGAGAAGCTTGGCCAGTTTGGAGAAGCATGGCCAGTTTGGAGATGTTTTTGCGGTTTGGAGAAGCTCGGCCAGTTTGGAGAAGCTTTTCCGGTTAGGAGAAGCTTGGCCAGTTTGGATAAGTTTTTCCCGTTTTGAGAAGCTTGGCCAGTTTGGAGATGTTTTTCCGGTTTGGAGAAGCTTGGCCAGTTTGAAGAAGTTTTGCCGGTTTGGAGAAGCTTGGCAAGTTTGGATAAGTTTTTCCGGTTTGGAGAAGCTTGACAAATATGGATAAGTTTTTCCGGTTTGGAGGAGCTTGGCCAGTTTGGAGATGTTTTTCCGGTTTGGAAAAGCTTGTCCAGTTTGGAGAAGTTTTTCCGTTTTGGAGAAGTTTGGCCGGTTTGGAGAAGCTTGGCCAGTTTGGAGAAGCTTTTCCGGTTTGGAGAAGCTTGGCCAGTTTGGAGAAGTTTTTCCCGTTTTGAGAAGCTTGGCCAGTTTGGAGAAGCATGGCCAGTTTGGAGATGTTTTTGTGGTTTGGAGAAGCTCGGCCAGTTTGGAGAAGCTTTTCCGGTTTGGAGAAGCTTGGCCAGTTTGGAGAAGCTTTTCCCGTTTTGAGAAGCTTGGACCAGTTTGGAGATGTTTTTCCTGTTTGGAGAAGCTCGGCCAGTTTGGAGAAGCTTTTCCGGTTTGGAGAAGCTTGGCCAGTTTGGAGAAGTTTTTCCCGTTTTGAGAAGCTTGGCCAGTTTGGAGATGTTTTTGCGGTTTGGAGAAGCTCGGCCAGTTTGGAGAAGCTTTTCCGGTTAGGAGAAGCTTGGCCAGTTTGGAGAAGCTTGGCCAGTTTGGAGAAGCATTTCCGGTTTTGAGAAGCTTGGCCAGTTTGGAGAAGTTTTTCCGGTTTGGAGAAGCTTGGCCAGTTTGGAGAAGCTTGGCCAGTTTGGAGAAGCTTGGCCAGTTTGGAGAAGCATGGCCAGTTTGGAGATGTTTTTGCGGTTTGGAGAAGCTCGGCCAGTTTGGAGAAGCTTTTCCGGTTAGGAGAAGCTTGGCCAGTTTGGATAAGTTTTTCCCGTTTTGAGAAGCTTGGCCAGTTTGGAGATGTTTTTCCGGTTTGGAGAAGCTTGGCCAGTTTGAAGAAGTTTTGCCGGTTTGGAGAAGCTTGGCAAGTTTGGATAAGTTTTTCCGGTTTGGAGAAGCTTGACAAATATGGATAAGTTTTTCCGGTTTGGAGGAGCTTGGCCAGTTTGGAGATGTTTTTCCGGTTTGGAAAAGCTTGTCCAGTTTGGAGAAGTTTTTCCGTTTTGGAGAAGTTTGGCCGGTTTGGAGAAGCTTGGCCAGTTTGGAGAAGCTTTTCCGGTTTGGAGAAGCTTGGCCAGTTTGGAGAAGTTTTTCCCGTTTTGAGAAGCTTGGCCAGTTTGGAGAAGCTTGGCCAGTTTGGAGAAGCATGGCCAGTTTGGAGATGTTTTTGTGGTTTGGAGAAGCTCGGCCAGTTTGGAGAAGCTTTTCCGGTTTGGAGAAGCTTGGCCAGTTTGGAGAAGCTTTTCCCGTTTTGAGAAGCTTGGACCAGTTTGGAGATGTTTTTCCTGTTTGGAGAAGCTCGGCCAGTTTGGAGAAGCTTTTCCGGTTTGGAGAAGCTTGGCCAGTTTGGAGAAGTTTTTCCCGTTTTGAGAAGCTTGGCCAGTTTGGAGATGTTTTTGCGGTTTGGAGAAGCTCGGCCAGTTTGGAGAAGCTTTTCCGGTTAGGAGAAGCTTGGCCAGTTTGGAGAAGCTTGGCCAGTTTGGAGAAGCATTTCCGGTTTTGAGAAGCTTGGCCAGTTTGGAGAAGTTTTTCCGGTTTGGAGAAGCTTGGCCAGTTTGGAGAAGCTTGGCCAGTTTGGAGAAGCTTGGCCAGTTTGGAGAAGCATGGCCAGTTTGGAGATGTTTTTGCGGTTTGGAGAAGCTCGGCCAGTTTGGAGAAGCTTTTCCGGTTAGGAGAAGCTTGGCCAGTTTGGATAAGTTTTTCCCGTTTTGAGAAGCTTGGCCAGTTTGGAGATGTTTTTCCGGTTTGGAGAAGCTTGGCCAGTTTGAAGAAGTTTTGCCGGTTTGGAGAAGCTTGGCAAGTTTGGATAAGTTTTTCCGGTTTGGAGAAGCTTGACAAATATGGATAAGTTTTTCCGGTTTGGAGGAGCTTGGCCAGTTTGGAGATGTTTTTCCGGTTTGGAAAAGCTTGTCCAGTTTGGAGAAGTTTTTCCGTTTTGGAGAAGTTTGGCCGGTTTGGAGAAGCTTGGCCAGTTTGGAGAAGCTTTTCCGGTTTGGAGAAGCTTGGCCAGTTTGGAGAAGTTTTTCCCGTTTTGAGAAGCTTGGCCAGTTTGGAGAAGCTTGGCCAGTTTGGAGAAGCATGGCCAGTTTGGAGATGTTTTTGTGGTTTGGAGAAGCTCGGCCAGTTTGGAGAAGCTTTTCCGGTTTGGAGAAGCTTGGCCAGTTTGGAGAAGCTTTTCCCGTTTTGAGAAGCTTGGACCAGTTTGGAGATGTTTTTCCTGTTTGGAGAAGCTCGGCCAGTTTGGAGAAGCTTTTCCGGTTTGGAGAAGCTTGGCCAGTTTGGAGAAGTTTTTCCCGTTTTGAGAAGCTTGGCCAGTTTGGAGATGTTTTTGCGGTTTGGAGAAGCTCGGCCAGTTTGGAGAAGCTTTTCCGGTTAGGAGAAGCTTGGCCAGTTTGGATAAGTTTTTCCCGTTTTGAGAAGCTTGGCCAGTTTGGAGATGTTTTTCCGGTTTGGAGAAGCTTGGCCAGTTTGAAGAAGTTTTGCCGGTTTGGAGAAGCTTGGCAAGTTTGGATAAGTTTTTCCGGTTTGGAGAAGCTTGACAAATATGGATAAGTTTTTCCGGTTTGGAGGAGCTTGGCCAGTTTGGAGATGTTTTTCCGGTTTGGAAAAGCTTGTCCAGTTTGGAGAAGTTTTTCCGTTTGGAGAAGTTTGGCCGGTTTGGAGAAGCTTGGCCAGTTTGGAGAAGCTTTTCCGGTTTGGAGAAGCTTGGCCAGTTTGGAGAAGTTTTTCCCGTTTTGAGAAGCTTGGCCAGTTTGGAGAAGCTTGGCCAGTTTGGAGAAGCATGGCCAGTTTGGAGATGTTTTTGTGGTTTGGAGAAGCTCGGCCAGTTTGGAGAAGCTTTTCCGGTTTGGAGAAGCTTGGCCAGTTTGGAGAAGCTTTTCCCGTTTGAGAAGCTTGGCCAGTTTGGAGATGTTTTTCCTGTTTGGAGAAGCTCGGCCAGTTTGGAGAAGCTTTTCCGGTTTGGAGAAGCTTGGCCAGTTTGGAGAAGTTTTTCCCGTTTGAGAAGCTTGGCCAGTTTGGAGATGTTTTTCCGGTTTGGAGAAGCTTGGCCAGTTTGAAGAAGTTTTGCCGGTTTGGAGAAGCTTGGCCAGTTTGGAGAAGCTTTTCCGGTTTGGAGAAGCTTGGCCAGTTTGGAGAAGTTTTTCCGTTTTGAGAAGCTTGGCCAGTTTGGAGATGTTTTTCCGGTTTGGAGAAGCTTGGCCAGTTTGAAGAAGTTTTGCCGGTTTGGAGAAGCTTGGCAAGTTTGGATAAGTTTTTCCGGTTTGGAGAAGCTTGACAAATATGGATAAGTTTTTCCGGTTTGGAGGAGCTTGGCCAGTTTGGAGAAGTTTTTCCGGTTTGGAGAAGATTGGCCGGTTTGGAGAAGCTTGGCCAATTTGGAGAAGTTTTGCCGGTATGGAGAAGCTTGACAAGTTTGGAGAAGCTTGGCCAGTTTGGAGAAGCATTTCCGGTTTTGAGAAGCTTGGCCAGTTTGGAGAAGTTTTTCCGGTTTGGAGAAGCTTGACCAGTTTGGAGAAGCTTGGACAGTTTTGAGAAGCTTGGCCAGTTTGGAGAAGCTCGGCCAGTTTGGAGAAGCTTTTCCAGTTTGGAGAAGCTTGGCCGGTTTGGAGAAGCTTGGCCAGTTTGGAGAAGTTTTTCCGGTTTGGAGAAGCTTGGCCGGTTTGGAGAAGATTTGCCGGTTTGGAGAAGCTTGACAAGTTTGGAGAAGCTTGGCCAGTTTGGAGAAGCTTTTCCGGTTTTGAGAAGCTTGGCCGGTTTGGAGAAGCTTGGCCAGTTTGGAGAAGTTTTTCCGGTTTGGAGAAGCTTGGCCAGTTTGAAGAAGCTTGGCCAGTTTGGAGAAGCTTGGCCAGTTTGGAGAAGCATGGCCAGTTTGGAGATGTTTTTGCGGTTTGGAGAAGCTTCGCCAGTTTGGAGATGCTTGGCCAGTTTTGAGAAGCTTGGCCAGTTTGGAGAAGCTTGGCCAGTTTGGAGAAGCATGGCCAGTTTGGAGATGTTTTTGCGGTTTGGAGAAGCTCGGCCAGTTTGGAGAAGCTTTTCCGGTTTGGAGAAGCTTGGCCAGTTTGGAGAAGCTTTTCCCGTTTTGAGAAGCTTGGCCAGTTTGGAGATGTTTTTCCTGTTTGGAGAAGCTCGGACAGTTTGGAGAAGCTTTTCCGGTTTGGAGAAGCTTGGCCAGTTTGGAGAAGTTTTTCCCGTTTTGAGAAGCTTGGCCAGTTTGGAGATGTTTTTCCGGTTTGGAGAAGCTTGGCCAGTTTGAAGAAGTTTTGCCGGTTTGGAGAAGCTTGGCCAGTTTGGAGAAGCTTTTCCGGTTTGGAGAAGCTTGGCCAGTTTGGAGAAGTTTTTCCCGTTTTGAGAAGCTTGACCAGTTTGGAGATGTTTTTCCGGTTTGGAGAAGCTTGGCCAGTTTGAAGAAGTTTTGCCGGTTTGGAGAAGCTTGGCAAGTTTGGATACGTTTTTCCGGTTTGGAGGAGCTTGGCCAGTTTGGAGATGTTTTTCCGGTTTGGAAAAGCTTGTCCAGTTTGGAGAAGTTTTTCCGGTTTGGAGAAGATTGGCCGGTTTGGAGAAGCTTGGCCAATTTGGAGAAGTTTTGCCGGTATGGAGAAGCTTGACAAGTTTGGAGAAGCTTGGCCAGTTTGGAGAAGCATTTCCGGTTTTGAGAAGCTTGGCCAGTTTGGAGAAGTTTTTCCGGTTTGGAGAAGCTTGACCAGTTTGGAGAAGCTTGGCCAGTTTGGAGAAGCTTGGACAGTTTTGAGAAGCTTGGCCAGTTTGGAGAAGCTCGGCCAGTTTGGAGAAGCTTTTCCAGTTTGGAGAAGCTTGGCCGGTTTGGAGAAGCTTGGCCAGTTTGGAGAAGTTTTTCTGGTTTGGAGAAGCTTGACAAGTTTGGAGAAGCTTGGCCAGTTTGGAGAAGCATTTCCGGTTTTGAGAAGCTTGGCCGGTTTGGAGAAGCTTGTCCAGTTTGGAGAAGTTTTTGCCGGTTTGGATAAGTTTTTCCAGTTTGGAGAAGCTTGGCCAGTTTGGAGAAGATTTGCCGGTTTGGAGAAGCTTGATAAGTTTGGAGAAGCTTGGCCAGTTTGGAGAAGCTTGTCCAGTTTGGAGAAGTTTTTGCCGGTTTGGATAAGTTTTTCCGGTTTGAAGAAGCTTGGCCAGTTTGGAGAAGATTTGCCGGTTTGGAGAAGCTTGACAAGTTTGGAGAAGCTTGGCCAGTTTGGAGAAGCATTTCCGGTTTTGAGAAGCTTGGCCGGTTTGGAGAAGCTTGGCCAGTTTGGAGAAGTTTTTCCGGTTTGGAGAAGCTTGGCCAGTTTGAAGAAGCTTGGCCAGTTTGGAGAAGCTTGGCCAGTTTGGAGAAGCATGGCCAGTTTGGAGATGTTTTTGCGGTTTGGAGAAGCTTCGCCAGTTTGGAGATGCTTGGCCAGTTTTGAGAAGCTTGGCCAGTTTGGAGAAGCTTGGCCAGTTTGGAGAAGCATGGCCAGTTTGGAGATGTTTTTGCGGTTTGGAGAAGCTCTGCCAGTTTGGAGAAGCTTTTCCGGTTTGGAGAAGCTTGGCCAGTTTGGAGAAGTTTTTCCCGTTTTGAGAAGCTTGGCCAGTTTGGAGATGTTTTTCCGGTTTGGAGAAGCTTGGCCAGTTTGAAGAAGTTTTGCCGGTTTGGAGAAGCTTGGCAAGTTTGGATAAGTTTTTCCGGTTTGGAGGAGCTTGGCCAGTTTGGAGATGTTTTTCCGGTTTGGAAAAGCTTGTCCAGTTTGGAGAAGTTTTTCCGTTTTGGAGAAGTTTGGCCGGTTTGGAGAAGCTTGGCCAGTTTGGAGAAGCTTTTCCGGTTTGGAGAAGCTTGGCCAGTTTGGAGAAGTTTTTCCCGTTTTGAGAAGCTTGGCCAGTTTGGAGATGTTTTTCCGGTTTGGAGAAGCTTGGCCAGTTTGAAGAAGTTTTGCCGGTTTGGAGAAGCTTGGCAAGTTTGGATAAGTTTTTCCGGTTTGGAGAAGCTTGACAAATATGGATAAGTTTTTCCGGTTTGGAGGAGCTTGGCCAGTTTGGAGATGTTTTTCCGGTTTGGAAAAGCTTGTCCAGTTTGGAGAAGTTTTTCCGGTTTGGAGAAGATTGGCCGGTTTGGAGAAGCTTGGCCAATTTGGAGAAGTTTTGCCGGTATGGAGAAGCTTGACAAGTTTGGAGAAGCTTGGCCAGTTTGGAGAAGCATTTCCGGTTTTGAGAAGCTTGGCCAGTTTGGAGAAGTTTTTCCGGTTTGGAGAAGCTTGACCAGTTTGGAGAAGCTTGGCCAGTTTGGAGAAGCTTGGACAGTTTTGAGAAGCTTGGCCAGTTTGGAGAAGCTCGGCCAGTTTGGAGAAGCTTTTCCAGTTTGGAGAAGCTTGGCCAGTTTGGAGAAGCTTGGCCAGTTTGGAGAAGTTTTTCCGGTTTGGAGAAGCTTGACAAGTTTGGAGAAGCTTGGCCAGTTTGGAGAAGCATTTCCGGTTTTGAGAAGCTTGGCCGGTTTGGAGAAGCTTGTCCAGTTTGGAGAAGTTTTTGCCGGTTTGGATAAGTTTTTCCAGTTTGGAGAAGCTTGGCCAGTTTGGAGAAGATTTGCCGGTTTGGTGAAGCCTGATAAGTTTGGAGAAGCTTGGCCAGTTTGGAGAAGCTTGTCCAGTTTGGAGAAGTTTTTGCCGGTTTGGATAAGTTTTTCCGGTTTGAAGAAGCTTGGCCAGTTTGGAGAAGATTTGCCGGTTTGGAGAAGCTTGACAAGTTTGGAGAAGCTTGGCCAGTTTGGAGAAGCATTTCCGGTTTTGAGAAGCTTGGCCGGTTTGGAGAAGCTTTTTGGAGAAGTTTTTCCGGTTTGGAGAAGCTTGGCCAGTTTGAAGAAGCTTGGCCAGTTTGGAGAAGCTTGGCCAGTTTGGAGAAGCTTGGCCAGTTTGGAGAAGTTTTTCCGGTTTGGAGAAGCTTGGCCGGTTTGGAGAAGCTTGGCCAGTTTGGAGAAGATTTGCCGGTTTGGAGAAGCTTGACAAGTTTGGAGAAGCTTGGCCAGTTTGGAGAAGCATTTCCGGTTTTGAGAAGCTTGGCCGGTTTGGAGAAGCTTGTCCAGTTTGGAGAAGTTTTTGCCGGTTTGGATAAGTTTTTCCAGTTTGGAGAAGCTTGGCCAGTTTGGAGAAGATTTGCCGGTTTGGAGAAGCTTGACAAGTTTGGAGAAGCTTGGCCAGTTTGGAGAAGCATTTCCGGTTTTGAGAAGCTTGGCCGGTTTTGAGAAGCTTGGCCAGTTTGGAGAAGTTTTTCCGGTTTGGAGAAGCTTGGCCAGTTTGAAGAAGCTTGGCCAGTTTGGAGAAGCTTGGCCAGTTTGGAGAAGCATGGCCAGTTTGGAGATGTTTTTGCGGTTTGGAGAAGCTTCGCCAGTTTGGAGATGCTTGGCCAGTTTTGAGAAGCTTGGCCAGTTTGGAGAAGCTTGGCCAGTTTGGAGAAGCATGGCCAGTTTGGAGATGTTTTTGCGGTTTGGAGAAGCTCGGCCAGTTTGGAGAAGCTTTTCCGGTTTGGAGAAGCTTGGCAAGTTTGGATAAGTTTTTCCCGTTTTGAGAAGCTTGGCCAGTTTGGAGATGTTTTTCCGGTTTGGAGAAGCTTGGCCAGTTTGAAGAAGTTTTGCCGGTTTGGAGAAGCTTGGCAAGTTTGGATAAGTTTTTCCGGTTTGGAGAAGCTTGACAAATTTGGATAAGTTTTTCCGGTTTGGAGGAGCTTGGCCAGTTTGGAGATGTTTTTCCGGTTTGGAAAAGCTTGTCCAGTTTGGAGAAGTTTTTCCGTTTGGAGAAGTTTGGCCGGTTTGGAGAAGCTTGGCCAGTTTGGAGAAGCTTTTCCGGTTTGGAGAAGCTTGGCCAGTTTGGAGAAGTTTTTCCCGTTTTGAGAAGCTTGGCCAGTTTGGAGAAGCTTGGCCAGTTTGGAGAAGCATGGCCAGTTTGGAGATGTTTTTGTGGTTTGGAGAAGCTCGGCCAGTTTGGAGAAGCTTTTCCGGTTTGGAGAAGCTTGGCCAGTTTGGAGAAGCTTTTCCCGTTTGAGAAGCTTGGCCAGTTTGGAGATGTTTTTCCTGTTTGGAGAAGCTCGGACAGTTTGGAGAAGCTTTTCCGGTTTGGAGAAGCTTGGCCAGTTTGGAGAAGTTTTTCCCGTTTTGAGAAGCTTGGCCAGTTTGGAGATGTTTTTCCGGTTTGGAGAAGCTTGGCCAGTTTGAATAAGTTTTGCCGGTTTGGAGAAGCTTGGCCAGTTTGGAGAAGCTTTTCCGGTTTGGAGAAGCTTGGCCAGTTTGGAGAAGTTTTTCCCGTTTTGAGAAGCTTGACCAGTTTGGAGATGTTTTTCCGGTTTGGAGAAGCTTGGCCAGTTTGAAGAAGTTTTGCCGGTTTGGAGAAGCTTGGCAAGTTTGGATAAGTTTTTCCAGTTTGGAGAAGCTTGACAAATATGGATACGTTTTTCCGGTTTGGAGGAGCTTGGCCAGTTTGGAGATGTTTTTCCGGTTTGGAAAAGCTTGTCCAGTTTGGAGAAGTTTTTCCGGTTTGGAGAAGATTGGCCGGTTTGGAGAAGCTTGGCCAATTTGGAGAAGTTTTGCCGGTATGGAGAAGCTTGACAAGTTTGGAGAAGCTTGGCCAGTTTGGAGAAGCATTTCCGGTTTTGAGAAGCTTGGCCAGTTTGGAGAAGTTTTTCCGGTTTGGAGAAGCTTGACCAGTTTGGAGAAGCTTGGCCAGTTTGGAGAAGCTTGGACAGTTTTGAGAAGCTTGGCCAGTTTGGAGAAGCTCGGCCAGTTTGGAGAAGCTTTTCCAGTTTGGAGAAGCTTGGCCGGTTTGGAGAAGCTTGGCCAGTTTGGAGAAGTTTTTCCGGTTTGGAGAAGCTTGACAAGTTTGGAGAAGCTTGGCCAGTTTGGAGAAGCATTTCCGGTTTGAGAAGCTTGGCCAGTTTGGAGAAGCTTGTCCAGTTTGGAGAAGTTTTTGCTTCGGCCAGTTTGGATAAGTTTTTCCAGTTTGGAGAAGCTTGGCCAGTTTGGAGAAGATTTGCCGGTTTGGAGAAGCTTGATAAGTTTGGAGAAGCTTGGCCAGTTTGGAGAAGCTTGTCCAGTTTGGAGAAGTTTTTGCCGGTTTGGATAAGTTTTTCCGGTTTGAAGAAGCTTGGCCAGTTTGGAGAAGATTTGCCGGTTTGGAGAAGCTTGACAAGTTTGGAGAAGCTTGGCCAGTTTGGAGAAGCATTTCCGGTTTTGAGAAGCTTGGCCGGTTTGGAGAAGCTTGGCCAGTTTGGAGAAGTTTTTCCGGTTTGGAGAAGCTTGGCCAGTTTGAAGAAGCTTGGCCAGTTTGGAGAAGCTTGGCCAGTTTGGAGAAGCATGGCCAGTTTGGAGATGTTTTTGTTTGGAGAAGCTTCGCCAGTTTGGAGATGCTTGGCCAGTTTTGAGAAGCTTGGCCAGTTTGGAGAAGCTTGGCCAGTTTGGAGAAGCATGGCCAGTTTGGAGATGTTTTTGCGGTTTGGAGAAGCTCTGCCAGTTTGGAGAAGCTTTTCCGGTTTGGAGAAGCTTGGCCAGTTTGGAGAAGTTTTTCCCGTTTTGAGAAGCTTGGCCAGTTTGGAGATGTTTTTCCGGTTTGGAGAAGCTTGGCCAGTTTGAAGAAGTTTTGCCGGTTTGGAGAAGCTTGGCAAGTTTGGATAAGTTTTTCCGGTTTGGAGGAGCTTGGCCAGTTTGGAGATGTTTTCCGGTTTGGAAAAGCTTGTCCAGTTTGGAGAAGTTTTTCCGTTTTGGAGAAGTTTGGCCAGTTTGGAGAAGCTTGGCCAGTTTGGAGAAGCTTTTCCGGTTTGGAGAAGCTTGGCCAGTTTGGAGAAGTTTTTCCCGTTTTGAGAAGCTTGGCCAGTTTGGAGATGTTTTTCCGGTTTGGAAAAGCTTGTCCAGTTTGGAGAAGTTTTTCCGGTTTGGAGAAGATTGGCCGGTTTGGAGAAGCTTGGCCAATTTGGAGAAGTTTTGCCGGTTTGGAGAAGCTTGACAAGTTTGGAGAAGCTTGGCCAGTTTGGAGAAGCATTTCCGGTTTGAGAAGCTTGGCCAGTTTGGAGAAGTTTTTCCGGTTTGGAGAAGCTTGGAGAAGCCCAGTTTGGAGAAGCTTGGCCAGTTTGGAGAAGCTTGGCCAGTTTGGTTTTTGAGAAGCTTGGCCAGTTTGGAGTTTGGAGAAGCTTGGCAGTTTGGAGAAGTTTTTCCGGTTTGGAGAAGCTTGGCCAGTTTGAAGAAGTTTTTTGGCCAGTTTGGAGAAGCTTTTCCAATTTGGAGAAGTTTTCCGGTTTGGAGAAGCTTGCCAATTTGGAGAAGTTTTGCCGGTTTGGAGAAGCTTGACAAGTTTGGAGAAGCTTGGCCAGTTTGGAGAAGTTTTTCCGTTTGGAAATGCTTGGCCAATTTGGAGAAGTTTTTCCGGTTTGGAGAAGCTTGGCCAGATTGGAGAAGTTTTGACGGTTTGGAGAAGCTTGACCAGTTTGGAGAAGCTTGGCCAGTTTGGAGAAGCTTTTCCGTTTGGAGAAGCTTGGCCAGTTTGGAGAAGCTTGACCAGTTTGGAGAAGTTTTTCCGGTTTGGAGAAGCTTGGACAGTTTGGAGAAGTTTTGCGGTTTGGAGAAGCTTGGCCAGTTTGGAGAAGTTTTGCAGGTTTGGAGAAGCTTGGCCAGTTTGGAGAAGTTTTGCAGGTTTGGAGAAGCTTGGCCAGTTTGAGAAGCTTGGCCAGTTTGGAGAAGTTTTGAGGTTTGGAGAAGCTTTTTTGGAGAAGCTAGGCCAGTTTTGAGAAGCTTGGCCAGTTTGAGAAGCTTGACAAGTTTGGAGAAGCTTGGCCAGTTTGGAGAAGCCTTTCCGGTTTTGAGAAGCTTGGCCAGTTTGGAGAAGTTTTTCCGGTTTGGAGAAGCTTGACCAGTTTGGAGAAGCTTGGCCAGTTTGGAGAAGCTTGGCCAGTTTGGATAAGTTTTTCCGGTTTGGAGAAGCTTGGCCAGTTTGGAGAAGCTTGGCCAGTTTGGAGAAGTTTTGCAGGTTTGGAGAAGCTTGGCCAGTTTGGAGAAGTTTTTCCGGTTTGGAGAAGCTTGGCCAGTTTGGAGGAGCTTGGCCAGTTTGGAGAAGCATGGCCAGTTTGGAGAAGTTTTTGCGGTTTGGAGAAGCTTGGCCAGTTTGGAGAAGTTTTTCCGGTTTGGAGAAGCTTGGCCAGTTTGGAGAAGTTTTTCCGGTTTGGAGAAGCTTGGCCAGTTTGAGAAGCTTGGCCAGTTTGGAGAAGTTTTTGAGGTTTGGAGAAGCTTGGCCAGTTTGGAGAAGCTTTTCCAGTTTTGAGAAGCTTGGCCAGTTTGGAGAAGCTCGGCCAGTTTGGAAAAGTTTTGCCGGTTTGGAGAGGCTTTTGACAAGTTTGGAGAAGCTTGGCCAGTTTGGAGAAGCATTTCCGGTTTTGAGAAGCTTGGCCAGTTTGGAGAAGTTTTTCCGGTTTGGAGAAGCTTGGCCAGTTTGGAGAAGCTTGGCCAGTTTGGAGAAGCTTGGCCAGTTTGGAGAAGTTTTTCCGGTTTGGAGAAGCTTGGCCAGTTTGGAGAAGCTTGGCCAGTTTGGATAAGTTTTTCCGGTTTGGAGAAGCTTGGCCAGTTTGGAGAAGCTTGGCCAGTTTGGAGAAGTTTTGCAGGTTTGGAGAAGCTTGGCCAGTTTGGAGAAGTTTTTCCGGTTTGGAGAAGCTTGGCCAGTTTGGAGGAGCTTGGCCAGTTTGGAGAAGCCCAGTTTGGAGAAGTTTTTGCGGTTTGGAGAAGCTTTGCCAGTTTGGAGAAGCTTTTTTGAGAAGCTTGGCCAGTTTTGAGAAGCTCGGCCAGTTTGGAGAAGCTTTTCCAGTTTGGAGAAGCTTGGCCAGTTTGGAGAAGTTTTTCCGGTTTTGAGATGCTTGGCCAGTTTGGAGAAGTTTTTGCCGGTTTGGATAAGTTTTTCCAGTTTGGAGGAGCTTGGCCAGTTTGGAGAAGTTTTGCCGGTTTGGAGAAGCTTGGCCAATTTGGAGAAGTTTTTCCGGTTTGGAGAAGCTTCGCCAATTTGGAGAAGTTTTGCCGGTTTGGAGAACCTTGACAAGTTTGGAGAAGCTCGGCCAGTTTGGAGAAGTTTTGCAGGTTTGGAGAAGCTTGGCCAGTTTGGAGAAGCTTGGCCAGTTTGGAGAAGCTTGGCCAGTTTGGAGAAGCTTATCAGTATTGGAGAAGCTTGGCCAGTTTGGAGAAGCTTGGCCAGTTTGGATAAGTTTTTCCGGTTTGGAGAAGCTTGGCCAGTTTGGAGAAGCTTGGCCAGTTTGGAGAAGCTTGACCAGTTTGGATAAGTTTTTCCGGTTTGGAGAAGCTTGGCCAGTTTGGAGAAGCTTTGCCAGTTTGGAGAAGTTTTTCAGGTTTGGAGAAGCTTGGACTGTTTGGAGAAGTTTTTCCGGTTTGGAGAAGCTTGGCCATTTTGAAGAAGTTTTGCCGGTTTGGAGAAGCTTGGCCAATTTGGAGAAGTTTTTCCGGTTTGGAGAAGCTTCGCCAATTTGGAGAAGTTTTGCCGGTTTGGAGAACCTTGACAAGTTTGGAGAAGCTCGGCCAGTTTGGAGAAGTTTTTCCGGTTTGGAAATGCTTGGCCAGTTTGGAGAAGTTTTTTCGGTTTGGAGAAGCTTAGCCAGATTGGAGAAGTTTTGACGGTTTGGAGAAGATCGACCAGTTTGGAGAAGCTTGGCCAGTTTGGAGAAGCTTTTCCGTATTGGAGAAGCTTGGCCAGTTTGGAGAAGCTTGACCAGTTTGGAGTAGTTTTTCCGGTTTGGAGAAGCTTGGCCAGTTTAGAGTAAGTTGGCCAGTTTGGAGAAGCTTGGACAGTTTGGAGAAGTTTTTGCGGTTTGGAGAAGCTTGGCCAGTTTGGAGAAGTTTTGCAGGTTTGGAGAAGCTTGGCCAGTTTGAGAAGCTTGGCCAGTTTGGAGAAGTTTTTGAGGTTTGGATAAGCTTCGCCAGTTTGGAGAAGCTAGGCCAGTTTTGAGAAGCTTGGCCAGTTTGGAGAAGCTCGGCCAGTTTGGAAAAGTTTTGCCGGTTTGGAGAGGCTTGACAAGTTTGGAGAAGCTTGGCCAGTTTGGAGAAGCATTTCCGGTTTTGAGAAGCTTGGCCAGTTTGGAGAAGTTTTTCCGGTTTGGAGAAGCTTGGCCAGTTTGGAGAAACTTGGCCAGTTTGGAGAAGCTTGGCCAGTTTGGAGAAGCTTATCAGTTTGGAGAATCTTGGCCAGTTTGGAGAAGCTTGGCCAGTTTGGATAAGTTTTTCCGGTTTGGAGAAGCTTGGCCAGTTTGGAGAAGCTTGGCCAGTTTGGAGAAGTTTTGCAGGTTTGGAGAAGCTTGGCCAGTTTGGAGAAGTTTTTCCGGTTTGGAGAAGCTTGGCCAGTTTGGAGGAGCTTGGCCAGTTTGGAGAAGCATGGCCAGTTTGGAGAAGTTTTTGCGTTTGGAGAAGCTTTGCCAGTTTGGAGAAGCTTTTCCAGTTTTGAGAAGCTTGGCCAGTTTGGAGAAGTTTTTCCGGTTTTGAGAAGCTTGGCCAATTTGGAGAAGTTTTTCCGGTTTGGAGAAGCTTGGCAATTTGGAGAAGTTTTGCCGGTTTGGAGAACCTTGACAAGTTTGGAGAAGCTTTTGGAGAAGTTTTTCCGGTTTGGAGAAGCTTGGCCAGTTTGGAGAAGTTTTGCCGGTTTGGAGAACCTTGACAAGTTTGGAGAAGCTTGGCCAGTTTGGAGAAGTTTTGCCGGTTTGGAGAAGCTTGGCCAGTTTGGAGAAGCTTGGCCAGTTTGGAGAAGCTTGGCCAGTTTGGAGAAGCTTATCAGTATTGGAGAAGCTTGGCCAGTTTGGAGAAGCTTGGCCAGTTTGGATAAGTTTTTCCGGTTTGGAGAAGCTTGGCCAGTTTGGAGAAGCTTGGCCAGTTTGGAGAAGCTTGGCCAGTTTGGATAAGTTTTTCCGGTTTGGAGAAGCTTGGCCAGTTTGGAGAAGCTTGGCCAGTTTGGAGAAGTTTTGCAGGTTTGGAGAAGCTTGGCCAGTTTGGAGAAGTTTTTCCGGTTTGGAGAAGCTTGGCCAGTTTGGAGGAGCTTGGCCAGTTTGGAGAAGCATGGCCAGTTTGGAGAAGTTTTTGCGGTTTGGAGAAGCTTTGCCAGTTTGGAGAAGCTTGGACAGTTTGGAGAAGCTTGGCCAGTTTGGAGAAGCTCGGCCAGTTTGGAGAAGCTTTTCCAGTTTGGAAATGCTTGGCCAGTTTGGAGAAGTTTTTTCGGTTTGGAGAAGCTTAGCCAGATTGGAGAAGTTTTGACGGTTTGGAGAAGATCGACCAGTTTGGAGAAGCTTGGCCAGTTTGGAGAAGCTTTTCCGTATTGGAGAAGCTTGGCCAGTTTGGAGAAGCTTGACCAGTTTGGAGAAGTTTTGCAGGTTTGGAGAAGCTTGGACAGTTTGGAGAAGTTTTTGCGGTTTGGAGAAGCTTGGCCAGTTTGGAGAAGTTTTGCAGGTTTGGAGAAGCTTGGCCAGTTTGGAGAAGTTTTGCAGGTTTGGAGAAGCTTGGCCAGTTTGAGAAGCTTGGCCAGTTTGGAGAAGTTTTTGAGGTTTGGATAAGCTTCGCCAGTTTGGAGAAGCTAGGCCAGTTTTGAGAAGCTAGGCCAGTTTTGAGAAGCTTGACAAGTTTGGAGAAGCTTGGCCAGTTTGGAGAAGCCTTTCCGGTTTTGAGAAGCTTGGCCAGTTTGGAGAAGTTTTTCCGGTTTGGAGAAGCTTGACCAGTTTGGAGAAGCTTGGCCAGTTTGGAGAAGTTTTTCCGGTTTGGAGAAGCTTAGCCAGATTGGAGAAGTTTTGACGGTTTGGAGAAGATTGGACCAGTTTGGAGAAGCTTGGCCAGTTTGGAGAAGCTTTTCCGTTTGGAGAAGCTTGGCCAGTTTGGAGAAGCTTGACCAGTTTGGAGTAGTTTTTCCGGTTTGGAGAAGCTTGGCCAGTTTGGAGAAGTTTTTCCAGTTTGGAGAAGCTTGGCAGTTTGGAGAAGTTTTTGCGGTTTGGAGAAGCTTGGCCAGTTTGGAGAAGTTTTGCAGGTTTGGAGAAGCTTGGCCAGTTTGAGAAGCTTTTTGGAGAAGTTTTTGAGGTTTGGATAAGCTTCGCCAGTTTGGAGAAGCTAGGCCAGTTTTGAGAAGCTTGGCCAGTTTGGAGAAGCTTGGCCAGTTTGGAAAGTTTTGCCGGTATGGAGAGGCTTGACAAGTTTGGAGAAGCTTGGCCAGTTTGGAGAAGCATTTCCGGTTTTGAGAAGCTTGGCCAGTTTGGAGAAGTTTTTCCGGTTTGGAGAAGCTTGGCCAGTTTGGAGAAACTTGGCCAGTTTGGAGAAGCTTGGCCAGTTTGGAGAAGCTTATCAGTATTGGAGAATCTTGGCCAGTTTGGAGAAGCTTGACCAGTTTGGATAAGTTTTTCCGGTTTGGAGAAGCTTGGCCAGTTTGGAGAAGCTTGGCCAGTTTGGAGAAGTTTTGCAGGTTTGGAGAAGCTTGGCCAGTTTGGAGAAGTTTTTCCGGTTTGGAGAAGCTTGGCCAGTTTGGAGGAGCTTGGCCAGTTTGGAGAAGCATGGCCAGTTTGGAGAAGTTTTTGCGTTTTGGAGAAGCTTTGCCAGTTTGGAGAAGCTTGGACAGTTTTGAGAAGCTTGGCCAGTTTGGAGAAGTTTTCCGGTTTTGAGAAGCTTGGCCAGTTTGGAGAAGTTTTTCCGGTTTGGAGAAGCTTGGCCAGTTTGGAGAAGTTTTGCTTTGGAGAACCTTGACAGTTTGGAGAAGCTTGGCCAGTTTGGAGAAGTTTTTCCGGTTTGGAGTTTTTGGAGAAGTTTTTTTGGAGAACACAAGTTTGGAGAAGCTTGGCCAGTTTGGAGAAGTTTTGCAGGTTTGGAGAAGCTTGGCCAGTTTGGAGAAGCTTGGCCAGTTTGGAGAAGCTTGGCCAGTTTGGAGAAGCTTATCAGTATTGGAGAAGCTTGGCCAGTTTGGAGAAGCTTGGCCAGTTTGGATAAGTTTTTCCGGTTTGGAGAAGCTTGGCCAGTTTGGAGAAGCTTGGCCAGTTTGGAGAAGCTTGACCAGTTTGGATAAGTTTTTCCGGTTTGGAGAAGCTTGGCCAGTTTGGAGAAGCTTTGCCAGTTTGGAGAAGTTTTGCAGGTTTGGAGAAGCTTGGCCAGTTTGGAGAAGTTTTTCCGGTTTGGAGAAGCTTGGCCAGTTTGTAGGAGCTTGGCCAGTTTGGAGAAGCATGGCCAGTTTGGAGAAGTTTTTGCGGTTTGGAGAAGCTTTGCCAGTTTGGAGAAGCTTGGACAGTTTTGAGAAGCTTGGCCAGTTTGGAGAAGCTCGGCCAGTTTGGAGAAGCTTGACCAGTTTGGAGAAGTTTTTCCCGTTTGGAAATGCTTGGCCAATTTGGAGAAGTTTTTCCGGTTTGGAGAAGCTTGGCCAGATTGGAGAAGTTTTGACGGTTTGGAGAAGCTCGACCAGTTTGGAGAAGCTTGGCCAGTTTGGAGAAGCTTTTCCGTATTGGAGAAGCTTGGCCAGTTTGGAGAAGCTTGACCAGTTTGGAGAAGTTTTGCAGGTTTGGAGAAGCTTGGACAGTTTGGAGAAGTTTTTGCGGTTTGGAGAAGCTTGGCCAGTTTGGAGAAGTTTTGCAGGTTTGGAGAAGCTTGGCCAGTTTGGAGAAGTTTTGCAGGTTTGGAGAAGCTTGGCCAGTTTGAGAAGCTTGGCCAGTTTGGAGAAGTTTTTGAGGTTTGGATAAGCTTCGCCAGTTTGGAGAAGCTAGGCCAGTTTTGAGAAGCTAGGCCAGTTTTGAGAAGCTTGACAAGTTTGGAGAAGCTTGGCCAGTTTGGAGAAGCCTTTCCGGTTTTGAGAAGCTTGGCCAGTTTGGAGAAGTTTTTCCGGTTTGGTAAAGCTTGACCAGTTTGGAGAAGCTTGGCCAGTTTGGAGAAGTTTTTTCGGTTTGGAGAAGCTTAGCCAGATTGGAGAAGTTTTGACGGTTTGGAGAAGATCGACCAGTTTGGAGAAGCTTGGCCAGTTTGGAGAAGCTTTTCCGTATTGGAGAAGCTTGGCCAGTTTGGAGAAGCTTGACCAGTTTGGAGTAGTTTTTCCGGTTTGGAGAAGCTTGGCCAGTTTAGAGTAAGTTGGCCAGTTTGGAGAAGCTTGGACAGTTTGGAGAAGTTTTTGCGGTTTGGAGAAGCTTGGCCAGTTTGGAGAAGTTTTGCAGGTTTGGAGAAGCTTGGCCAGTTTGAGAAGCTTGGCCAGTTTGGAGAAGTTTTTGAGGTTTGGATAAGCTTCGCCAGTTTGGAGAAGCTAGGCCAGTTTTGAGAAGCTTGGCCAGTTTGGAGAAGCTCGGCCAGTTTGGAAAAGTTTTGCCGGTATGGAGAGGCTTGACAAGTTTGGAGAAGCTTGGCCAGTTTGGAGAAGCATTTCCGGTTTTGAGAAGCTTGGCCAGTTTGGAGAAGTTTTTCCGGTTTGGAGAAGCTTGGCCAGTTTGGAGAAACTTGGCCAGTTTGGAGAAGCTTGGCCAGTTTGGAGAAGCTTATCAGTATTGGAGAATCTTGGCCAGTTTGGAGAAGCTTGACCAGTTTGGATAAGTTTTTCCGGTTTGGAGAAGCTTGGCCAGTTTGGAGAAGCTTGGCCAGTTTGGAGAAGTTTTGCAGGTTTGGAGAAGCTTGGCCAGTTTGGAGAAGTTTTTCCGGTTTGGAGAAGCTTGGCCAGTTTGGAGGAGCTTGGCCAGTTTGGAGAAGCATGGCCAGTTTGGAGAAGTTTTTGCGTTTTGGAGAAGCTTTGCCAGTTTGGAGAAGCTTGGACAGTTTTGAGAAGCTTGGCCAGTTTGGAGAAGTTTTTCCGGTTTTGAGAAGCTTGGCCAATTTGGAGAAGTTTTTCCGGTTTGGAGAAGCTTGGCCAGTTTTGGAGAAGTTTTGCCGGTTTGGAGAACCTTGACAAGTTTGGAGAAGCTCGGCCAGTTTGGAGAAGTTTTTCCGGTTTGGAGAAGCTTCGCCAATTTGGAGAAGTTTTGCCGGTTTGGAGAACCTTGACAAGTTTGGAGAAGCTCGGCCAGTTTGGAGAAGTTTTGCAGGTTTGGAGAAGCTTGGCCAGTTTGGAGAAGCTTGGCCAGTTTGGAGAAGCTTGGCCAGTTTGGAGAAGCTTATCAGTATTGGAGAAGCTTGGCCAGTTTGGAGAAGCTTGGCCAGTTTGGATAAGTTTTTCCGGTTTGGAGAAGCTTGGCCAGTTTGGAGAAGCTTGGCCAGTTTGGAGAAGCTTGACCAGTTTGGATAAGTTTTTCCGGTTTGGAGAAGCTTGGCCAGTTTGGAGAAGCTTTGCCAGTTTGGAGAAGTTTTGCAGGTTTGGAGAAGCTTGGCCAGTTTGGAGAAGTTTTTCCGGTTTGGAGAAGCTTGGCCAGTTTGTAGGAGCTTGGCCAGTTTGGAGAAGCATGGCCAGTTTGGAGAAGTTTTTGCGGTTTGGAGAAGCTTTGCCAGTTTGGAGAAGCTTGGACAGTTTTGAGAAGCTTGGCCAGTTTGGAGAAGCTCGGCCAGTTTGGAGAAGCTTTTCCAGTTTGGAAATGCTTGGCCAGTTTGGAGAAGTTTTTTCGGTTTGGAGAAGCTTAGCCAGATTGGAGAAGTTTTGACGGTTTGGAGAAGATCGACCAGTTTGGAGAAGCTTGGCCAGTTTGGAGAAGCTTTTCCGTATTGGAGAAGCTTGGCCAGTTTGGAGAAGCTTGACCAGTTTGGAGAAGTTTTTCCGGTTTGGAGAAGCTTGGCCAGTTTAGAGTAAGTTTTGCCGTTTGGAGAAGCTTGGACAGTTTGGAGAAGTTTTTGCGGTTTGGAGAAGCTTGGCCAGTTTGGAGAAGTTTTGCAGGTTTGGAGAAGCTTGGCCAGTTTGGAGAAGTTTTCCGGTTTGGAGAAGCTTGGCCAGTTTGAGAAGCTTGGCCAGTTTGGAGAAGTTTTGAGGTTTGGATAAGCTTTTTCCAGTTTGGAGAAGCTTTTCAGTTTTGAGAAGCTTGGCCAGTTTGGAGAAGCTCGGCCAGTTTGGAAAAGTTTTGCCGGTATGGAGAGGCTTGACAAGTTTGGAGAAGCTTGGCCAGTTTGGAGAAGCATTTCCGGTTTTGAGAAGCTTGGCCAGTTTGGAGAAGTTTTTCCGGTTTGGAGAAGCTTGGCCAGTTTGGAGAAACTTGGCCAGTTTGGAGAAGCTTGGCCAGTTTGGAGAAGCTTATCAGTATTGGAGAAGCTTGGCCAGTTTGGAGAAGCTTGACCAGTTTGGATAAGTTTTTCCGGTTTGGAGAAGCTTGGCCAGTTTGGAGAAGCTTGGCCAGTTTGGAGAAGTTTTGCAGGTTTGGAGAAGCTTGGCCAGTTTGGAGAAGTTTTTCCGGTTTGGAGAAGCTTGGCCAGTTTGGAGGAGCTTGGCCAGTTTGGAGAAGCATGGCCAGTTTGGAGAAGTTTTTGCGTTTTGGAGAAGCTTTGCCAGTTTGGAGAAGCTTGGACAGTTTTGAGAAGCTTGGCCAGTTTGGAGAAGTTTTTCCGGTTTTGAGAAGCTTGGCCAATTTGGAGAAGTTTTTCCGGTTTGGAGAAGCTTCGCCAATTTGGAGAAGTTTTGCCGGTTTGGAGAACCTTGACAAGTTTGGAGAAGCTCGGCCAGTTTGGAGAAGTTTTTCCGGTTTGGAAATGCTTGGCCAGTTTGGAGAAGTTTTTTCGGTTTGGAGAAGCTTAGCCAGATTGGAGAAGTTTTGACGGTTTGGAGAAGATCGACCAGTTTGGAGAAGCTTGGCCAGTTTGGAGAAGCTTTTCCGTATTGGAGAAGCTTGGCCAGTTTGGAGAAGCTTGACCAGTTTGGAGTAGTTTTTCCGGTTTGGAGAAGCTTGACCAGTTTGGAGTAGTTTTTCCGGTTTGGAGAAGCTTGGCCAGTTTAGAGTAAGTTGGCCAGTTTGGAGAAGCTTGGACAGTTTGGAGAAGTTTTTGCGGTTTGGAGAAGCTTGGCCAGTTTGGAGAAGTTTTGCAGGTTTGGAGAAGCTTGGCCAGTTTGGAGAAGTTTTTCCGGTTTGGAGAAGCTTGGCCAGTTTGAGAAGCTTGGCCAGTTTGGAGAAGTTTTTGAGGTTTGGATAAGCTTCGCCAGTTTGGAGAAGCTAGGCCAGTTTTGAGAAGCTTGGCCAGTTTGGAAAAGTTTTGCCGGTATGGAGAGGCTTGACAAGTTTGGAGAAGCTTGGCCAGTTTGGAGAAGCATTTCCGGTTTTGAGAAGCTTGGCCAGTTTGGAGAAGTTTTTCCGGTTTGGAGAAGCTTGGCCAGTTTGGAGAAACTTGGCCAGTTTGGAGAAGCTTGGCCAGTTTGGAGAAGCTTATCAGTATTGGAGAAGCTTGGCCAGTTTGGAGAAGCTTGACCAGTTTGGATAAGTTTTTCCGGTTTGGAGAAGCTTGGCCAGTTTGGAGAAGCTTGGCCAGTTTGGAGAAGTTTTGCAGGTTTGGAGAAGCTTGGCCAGTTTGGAGAAGTTTTTCCGGTTTGGAGAAGCTTGGCCAGTTTGGAGGAGCTTGGCCAGTTTGGAGAAGCATGGCCAGTTTGGAGAAGTTTTTGCGTTTTGGAGAAGCTTTGCCAGTTTGGAGAAGCTTGGACAGTTTTGAGAAGCTTGGCCAGTTTGGAGAAGTTTTTCCGGTTTTGAGAAGCTTGGCCAATTTGGAGAAGTTTTTCCGGTTTGGAGAAGCTTCGCCAATTTGGAGAAGTTTTGCCGGTTTGGAGAACCTTGACAAGTTTGAGAAGCTCGGCCAGTTTGGAGAAGTTTTTCCCGTTTGGAAATGCTTGGCCAATTTGGAGAAGTTTTTCCGGTTTGGAGAAGCTTGGCCAGATTGGAGAAGTTTTGACGGTTTGGAGAAGCTCGACCAGTTTGGAGAAGCTTGGCCAGTTTGGAGAAGCTTTTCCGTATTGGAGAAGCTTGGCCAGTTTGGAGAAGCTTGACCAGTTTGGAGAAGTTTTGCAGGTTTGGAGAAGCTTGGACAGTTTGGAGAAGTTTTTGCGGTTTGGAGAAGCTTGGCCAGTTTGGAGAAGTTTTGCAGGTTTGGAGAAGCTTGGCCAGTTTGGAGAAGTTTTTCCGGTTTGGAGAAGCTTGGCCAGTTTGAGAAGTTTGGCCAGTTTGGAGAAGTTTTTGAGGTTTGGATAAGCTTCGCCAGTTTGGAGAAGCTAGGCCAGTTTTGAGAAGCTTGGCCAGTTTGGAGAAGCTCGGCCAGTTTGGAAAAGTTTTGCCGGTACGGAGAAGCTTGACAAGTTTGGAGAAGCCTTTCCGGTTTTGAGAAGCTTGGCCAGTTTGGAGAAGTTTTTCCGGTTTGGAGAAGCTTGGCCAGTTTGGAGAAGTTTTTCCGGTTTGGAGAAGCTTGGCCAGTTTGGAGGAGCTTGGCCAGTTTGGAGAAGCATGGCCAGTTTGGAGAAGTTTTTGCGGTTTGGAGAAGCTTTGCCAGTTTGGAGAAGCTTGGACAGTTTTGAGAAGCTTGGCCAGTTTGGAGAAGCTCGGCCAGTTTGGAGAAGCTTTTCCAGTTTGGAGAAGCTTGGCCAGTTTGGAGAAGTTTTTCCGGTTTTGAGAAGCTTGGCCAGTTTGGAGAAGTTTTTCCGGTTTTGAGAAGCTTGGCCAATTTGGAGAAGTTTTTCCGGTTTGGAGAAGCTTCGCCAATTTGGAGAAGTTTTGCCGGTTTGGAGAACCTTGACAAGTTTGGAGAAGCTCGGCCAGTTTGGAGAAGTTTTTCCGGTTTGGAGAAGCTTCGCCAATTTGGAGAAGTTTTGCCGGTTTGGAGAACCTTGACAAGTTTGGAGAAGCTCGGCCAGTTTGGAGAAGTTTTGCAGGTTTGGAGAAGCTTGGCCAGTTTGGAGAAGCTTGGCCAGTTTGGAGAAGCTTGGCCAGTTTGGAGAAGCTTATCAGTATTGGAGAAGCTTGGCCAGTTTGGAGAAGCTTGGCCAGTTTGGATAAGTTTTTCCGGTTTGGAGAAGCTTGGCCAGTTTGGAGAAGCTTGGCCAGTTTGGAGAAGCTTGACCAGTTTGGATAAGTTTTTCCGGTTTGGAGAAGCTTGGCCAGTTTGGAGAAGCTTTGCCAGTTTGGAGAAGTTTTGCAGGTTTGGAGAAGCTTGGCCAGTTTGGAGAAGTTTTTCCGGTTTGGAGAAGCTTGGCCAGTTTGTAGGAGCTTGGCCAGTTTGGAGAAACTTGGCCAGTTTGGAGAAGCTTGGCCAGTTTGGAGAAGCTTATCAGTATTGGAGAAGCTTGGCCAGTTTGGAGAAGCTTGACCAGTTTGGATAAGTTTTTCCGGTTTGGAGAAGCTTGGCCAGTTTGGAGAAGCTTGGCCAGTTTGGAGAAGTTTTGCAGGTTTGGAGAAGCTTGGCCAGTTTGGAGAAGATTTTCCGGTTTGGAGAAGCTTGGCCAGTTTGGAGGAGCTTGGCCAGTTTGGAGAAGCATGGCCAGTTTGGAGAAGTTTTTGCGTTTTGGAGAAGCTTTGCCAGTTTGGAGAAGCTTGGACAGTTTTGAGAAGCTTGGCCAGTTTGGAGAAGTTTTTCCGGTTTTGAGAAGCTTGGCCAATTTGGAGAAGTTTTTCCGGTTTGGAGAAGCTTCGCCAATTTGGAGAAGTTTTGCCGGTTTGGAGAACCTTGACAAGTTTGGAGAAGCTCGGCCAGTTTGGAGAAGTTTTTCCGGTTTGGAAATGCTTGGCCAGTTTGGAGAAGTTTTTTCGGTTTGGAGAAGCTTAGCCAGATTGGAGAAGTTTTGACGGTTTGGAGAAGATCGACCAGTTTGGAGAAGCTTGGCCAGTTTGGAGAAGCTTTTCCGTATTGGAGAAGCTTGGCCAGTTTGGAGAAGCTTGACCAGTTTGGAGTAGTTTTCCGGTTTGGAGAAGCTTGACCAGTTTGGAGTAGTTTTTCCGGTTTGGAGAAGCTTGGCCAGTTTAGAGTAAGTTGGCCAGTTTGGAGAAGCTTGGACAGTTTGGAGAAGTTTTTGCGGTTTGGAGAAGCTTGGCCAGTTTGGAGAAGTTTTGCAGGTTTGGAGAAGCTTGGCCAGTTTGGAGAAGTTTTTCCGGTTTGGAGAAGCTTGGCCAGTTTGAGAAGCTTGGCCAGTTTGGAGAAGTTTTTGAGGTTTGGATAAGCTTCGCCAGTTTGGAGAAGCTAGGCCAGTTTTGAGAAGCTTGGCCAGTTTGGAAAAGTTTTGCCGGTATGGAGAGGCTTGACAAGTTTGGAGAAGCTTGGCCAGTTTGGAGAAGCATTTCCGGTTTTGAGAAGCTTGGCCAGTTTGGAGAAGTTTTTCCGGTTTGGAGAAGCTTGGCCAGTTTGGAGAAACTTGGCCAGTTTGGAGAAGCTTGGCCAGTTTGGAGAAGCTTATCAGTATTGGAGAAGCTTGGCCAGTTTGGAGAAGCTTGACCAGTTTGGATAAGTTTTTCCGGTTTGGAGAAGCTTGGCCAGTTTGGAGAAGCTTGGCCAGTTTGGAGAAGTTTTGCAGGTTTGGAGAAGCTTGGCCAGTTTGGAGAAGTTTTTCCGGTTTGGAGAAGCTTGGCCAGTTTGGAGGAGCTTGGCCAGTTTGGAGAAGCATGGCCAGTTTGGAGAAGTTTTTGCGTTTTGGAGAAGCTTTGCCAGTTTGGAGAAGCTTGGACAGTTTTGAGAAGCTTGGCCAGTTTGGAGAAGTTTTTCCGGTTTTGAGAAGCTTGGCCAATTTGGAGAAGTTTTTCCGGTTTGGAGAAGCTTCGCCAATTTGGAGAAGTTTTGCCGGTTTGGAGAACCTTGACAAGTTTGGAGAAGCTCGGCCAGTTTGGAGAAGTTTTTCCCGTTTGGAAATGCTTGGCCAATTTGGAGAAGTTTTTCCGGTTTGGAGAAGCTTGGCCAGATTGGAGAAGTTTTGACGGTTTGGAGAAGCTCGACCAGTTTGGAGAAGCTTGGCCAGTTTGGAGAAGCTTTTCCGTATTGGAGAAGCTTGGCCAGTTTGGAGAAGCTTGACCAGTTTGGAGAAGTTTTGCAGGTTTGGAGAAGCTTGGCCAGTTTGGAGAAGTTTTTCCGGTTTGGAGAAGCTTGGCCAGTTTGAGAAGTTTGGCCAGTTTGGAGAAGTTTTTGAGGTTTGGATAAGCTTCGCCAGTTTGGAGAAGCTAGGCCAGTTTTGAGAAGCTTGGCCAGTTTGGAGAAGCTCGGCCAGTTTGGAAAAGTTTTGCCGGTACGGAGAAGCTTGACAAGTTTGGAGAAGCCTTTCCGGTTTTGAGAAGCTTGGCCAGTTTGGAGAAGTTTTTCCGGTTTGGAGAAGCTTGGCCAGTTTGGAGAAGTTTTTCCGGTTTGGAGAAGCTTGGCCAGTTTGGAGGAGCTTGGCCAGTTTGGAGAAGCATGGCCAGTTTGGAGAAGTTTTTGCGGTTTGGAGAAGCTTTGCCAGTTTGGAGAAGCTTGGACAGTTTTGAGAAGCTTGGCCAGTTTGGAGAAGCTCGGCCAGTTTGGAGAAGCTTTTCCAGTTTGGAGAAGCTTGGCCAGTTTGGAGAAGTTTTTCCGGTTTTGAGAAGCTTGGCCAGTTTGGAGAAGTTTTTGCCGGTTTGGATAAGTTTTTCCAGTTTGGAGGAGCTTGGCCAGTTTGGAGATGTTTTTCCGGTTTGGAGAAGCTTGGCCATTTTGAAGAAGTTTTGCCGGTTTGGAGAAGCTTGGCCAATTTGGAGAAGTTTTTCCGGTTTGGAGAAGCTTCGCCAATTTGGAGAAGTTTTGCCGGTTTGGAGAACCTTGACAAGTTTGGAGAAGCTCGGCCAGTTTGGAGAAGTTTTTCCGGTTTGGAAATGCTTGGCCAGTTTGGAGAAGTTTTTCCGGTTTGGAGAAGCTTGGCCAGATTGGAGAAGTTTTGCCGGTTTGGAGAAGCTCGACCAGTTTGGAGAAGCTTGGCCAGTTTGGAGAAGCTTTTCCGTATTGGAGAAGCTTGGCCAGTTTGTAGAAGTTTTTCCGGTTTGGAGAAGCTTCGCCAATTTGGAGAAGTTTTGCCGGTTTGGAGAACCTTGACAAGTTTGGAGAAGCTCGGCCAGTTTGGAGAAGTTTTTCCGGTTTGGAAATGCTTGGCCAGTTTGGAGAAGTTTTGCCGGTTTGGAGAAGCTCGACCAGTTTGGAGAAGCTTGGCCAGTTTGGAGAAGCTTTTCCGTATTGGAGAAGCTTGGCCAGTTTGGAGACCAGTTTGGAGTAGTTTTTCCGGTTTGGAGAAGCTTGGCCAGTTTAGAGTAAGTTGGCCAGTTTGGAGAAGCTTGGCAAGTTTGGAGAAGCTTGGCCAGTTTGGAGAAGTTTTTCCGGTTTGGAGAAGCTTGGCCAGTTTGAGAAGCTTGGCCAGTTTGGAGAAGTTTTTGAGGTTTGGATAAGCTTCGCCAGTTTGGAGAAGCTAGGCCAGTTTTGAGAAGCTTGGCCAGTTTGGAAAAGTTTTGCCGGTATGGAGAGGCTTGACAAGTTTGGAGAAGCTTGGCCAGTTTGGAGAAGCATTTCCGGTTTTGAGAAGCTTGGCCAGTTTGGAGAAGTTTTTCCGGTTTGGAGAAGCTTGGCCAGTTTGGAGAAACTTGGCCAGTTTGGAGAAGCTTGGCCAGTTTGGAGAAGCTTATCAGTATTGGAGAAGCTTGGCCAGTTTGGAGAAGCTTGACCAGTTTGGATAAGTTTTTCCGGTTTGGAGAAGCTTGGCCAGTTTGGAGAAGCTTGGCCAGTTTGGAGAAGTTTTGCAGGTTTGGAGAAGCTTGGCCAGTTTGGAGAAGTTTTTCCGGTTTGGAGAAGCTTGGCCAGTTTGGAGGAGCTTGGCCAGTTTGGAGAAGCATGGCCAGTTTGGAGAAGTTTTGCGTTTTGGAGAAGCTTTGCCAGTTTGGAGAAGCTTGGACAGTTTTGAGAAGCTTGGCCAGTTTGGAGAAGTTTTGCCGGTTTTGAGAAGCTTGGCCAATTTGGAGAAGTTTTTCCGGTTTGGAGAAGCTTCGCCAATTTGGAGAAGTTTTGCCGGTTTGGAGAACCTTGACAAGTTTGGAGAAGCTCGGCCAGTTTGGAGAAGTTTTTCCCGTTTGGAAATGCTTGGCCAATTTGGAGAAGTTTTTCCGGTTTGGAGAAGCTTGGCCAGATTGGAGAAGTTTTGACGGTTTGGAGAAGCTCGACCAGTTTGGAGAAGCTTGGCCAGTTTGGAGAAGCTTTTCCGTATTGGAGAAGCTTGGCCAGTTTGGAGAAGCTTGACCAGTTTGGAGAAGTTTTGCAGGTTTGGAGAAGCTTGGCCAGTTTGGAGAAGTTTTTCCGGTTTGGAGAAGCTTGGCCAGTTTGAGAAGTTTGGCCAGTTTGGAGAAGTTTTTGAGGTTTGGATAAGCTTCGCCAGTTTGGAGAAGCTAGGCCAGTTTTGAGAAGCTTGGCCAGTTTGGAGAAGCTTTTGGAAAAGTTTTGCCGTTTGGAGAAGCTTGACAAGTTTGGAGAAGCCTTTCCGGTTTTGAGAAGCTTGGCCAGTTTGGAGAAGTTTTTCCGGTTTGGAGAAGCTTGGCCAGTTTGGAGAAGTTTTTCCGGTTTGGAGAAGCTTGGCCAGTTTGGAGGAGCTTGGCCAGTTTGGAGAAGCATGGCCAGTTTGGAGAAGTTTTTGCGGTTTGGAGAAGCTTTGCCAGTTTGGAGAAGCTTGGACAGTTTTGAGAAGCTTGGCCAGTTTGGAGAAGCTCGGCCAGTTTGGAGAAGCTTTTCCAGTTTGGAGAAGTTTTTGCCGGTTTGGATAAGTTTTTCCAGTTTGGAGGAGCTTGGCCAGTTTGGAGATGTTTTTCCGGTTTGGAGAAGCTTGGCCATTTTGAAGAAGTTTTGCCGGTTTGGAGAAGCTTGGCCAATTTGGAGAAGTTTTTCCGGTTTGGAGAAGCTTCGCCAATTTGGAGAAGTTTTGCCGGTTTGGAGAACCTTGACAAGTTTGGAGAAGCTCGGCCAGTTTGGAGAAGTTTTTCCGGTTTGGAAATGCTTGGCCAGTTTGGAGAAGTTTTTCCGGTTTGGAGAAGCTTGGCCAGATTGGAGAAGTTTTGCCGGTTTGGAGAAGCTCGACCAGTTTGGAGAAGCTTGGCCAGTTTGGAGAAGCTTTTCCGTTTGGAGAAGCTTGGCCAGTTTGTAGAAGTTTTTCCGGTTTGGAGAAGCTTTTTTGGAGAAGTTTTGCCGGTTTGGAGAACCTTGACAAGTTTGGAGAAGCTCGGCCAGTTTGGAGAAGTTTTTCCGGTTTGGAAATGCTTGGCCAGTTTGGAGAAGTTTTGCCGGTTTGGAGAAGCTCGACCAGTTTGGAGAAGCTTGGCCAGTTTGGAGAAGCTTTTCCGTATTGGAGAAGCTTGGCCAGTTTGTAGAAGCTTGACCAGTTTGGAGTAGTTTTTCCGGTTTGGAGAAGCTTGGCCAGTTTAGAGTAAGTTGGCCAGTTTGGAGAAGCTTGGCAAGTTTGGAGAAGCTTGGACAGTTTGGAGAAGTTTTTCCGGTTTGGAGAAGCTTGGCCAGTTTGGAGAAGTTTTGCAGGTTTGGAGAAGCTTGGCCAGTTTGGAGAAGTTTTTCCGGTTTGGAGAAGCTTGGCCAGTTTGAGAAGCTTGGCCAGTTTGGAGAAGTTTTTGAGGTTTGGATAAGCTTCGCCAGTTTGGAGAAGCTAGGCCAGTTTTGGAGAAGCTTGGCCAGTTTGGAGAAGTTTTTCCGGTTTGGAGAAGCTTGGCCAGTTTGAGAAGCTTGGCCAGTTTGGAGAAGTTTTTGAGGTTTGGATAAGCTTCGCCAGTTTGGAGAAGCTAGGCCAGTTTTGAGAAGCTTGGCCAGTTTGGAGAAGCTCGGCCATTTTGGATAAGTTTTTCCGGTTTGGAGGAGCTCGGCCAGTTTGGATAAGTTTTTCCAGTTTGGAGAAGCTTGGCCAGTTTGGATAAATTTTTCCGGTTTGGAGAAGCTTGGCAAGTTTGGATAAGTTTTTCCGGTTTGGA
Organism: Oncorhynchus gorbuscha; assembly: GCF_021184085.1. Lineage (NCBI taxonomy): Eukaryota > Metazoa > Chordata > Actinopteri > Salmoniformes > Salmonidae > Oncorhynchus > Oncorhynchus gorbuscha. The sequence continues at coordinate 2,803,431 of NC_060191.1, forward strand.
GAAGCTTGGCCAGTTTGGAGAAGTTTTTCCGGTTTGGAGAAGCTTGGCCGGTTTGGAGAAGCTTGGCCAGTTTGGAGAAGTTTTTCCGGTTTGGAGAAGCTTGGCCATTTTGAAGAAGTTTTGCCGGTTTGGAGAAGCTTGGCCAATTTGGAGAAGTTTTTCCGGTTTGGAGAAGCTTCGCCAATTTGGAGAAGTTTTGCCGGTTTGGAGAACCTTGACAAGTTTGGAGAAGCTCGGCCAGTTTGGAGAAGTTTTTCCGGTTTGGAAATGCTTGGCCAGTTTGGAGAAGTTTTTCCGGTTTGGAGAAGCTTGGCCAGATTGGAGAAGTTTTGCCGGTTTGGAGAAGCTCGACCAGTTTGGAGAAGCTTGGCCAGTTTGGAGAAGCTTTTCCGTATTGGAGAAGCTTGGCCAGTTTGTAGAAGTTTTTCCGGTTTGGAGAAGCTTCGCCAATTTGGAGAAGTTTTGCCGGTTTGGAGAACCTTGACAAGTTTGGAGAAGCTCGGCCAGTTTGGAGAAGTTTTTCCGGTTTGGAAATGCTTGGCCAGTTTGGAGAAGTTTTTCCGGTTTGGAGAAGCTTGGCCAGATTGGAGAAGTTTTGCCGGTTTGGAGAAGCTCGACCAGTTTGGAGAAGCTTGGCCAGTTTGGAGAAGCTTTTCCGTATTGGAGAAGCTTGGCCAGTTTGTAGAAGCTTGACCAGTTTGGAGTAGTTTTTCCGGTTTGGAGAAGCTTGGCCAGTTTAGAGTAAGTTGGCCAGTTTGGAGAAGCTTGGCAAGTTTGGAGAAGCTTGGACAGTTTGGAGAAGTTTTTCCGGTTTGGAGAAGCTTGGCCAGTTTGGAGAAGTTTTGCAGGTTTGGAGAAGCTTGGCCAGTTTGGAGAAGTTTTTCCGGTTTGGAGAAGCTTGGCCAGTTTGAGAAGCTTGGCCAGTTTGGAGAAGTTTTGAGGTTTGGATAAGCTTCGCCAGTTTGGAGAAGCTAGGCCAGTTTTGAGAAGCTTGGCCAGTTTGGAGAAGCTCGGCCAGTTTGGAGAAGTTTTACGGTTTGGAGAAGCTTGGCCAGTTTGGAGAAGTTTTTCCGGTTTTGAGAAGCTTGGCCAGTTTGGAGAAGTTTTGCCATTTTGGATAAGTTTTTCCGGTTTGGAGGAGCTCGGCCAGTTTGGATAAGTTTTTCCAGTTTGGAGAAGCTTGGCCAGTTTGGATAAATTTTTCCGGTTTGGAGAAGCTTGGCAAGTTTGGATAAGTTTTTCCGGTTTGGAGAAGCTTGGCCAGTTTGGAGAAGTTTTTCCGGTTTGGAGAAGCTTGGCCGGTTTGGAGAAGCTTGGCCAGTTTGGATAAGTTTTTCCGGTTTGGAGAAGCTTGGCCAGTTTGAAGACGTTTTGCCGGTTTGGAGAAGCTTGTCCAATTTGGAGAAGTTTTTCCGGTTTGGAGAAGCTTGGCCAGTTTGGAGAAGCTTGGCCGGTTTGGATAAGCTTGGCCAGTTTGGATAAGTTTTTCCGGTTTGGAGAGGCTTGGCCAGTTTGGAGAAGTTTTTCTGATTTGGAGAATCTTGGCCAGTTTGGAGAAGTTTTTCCGGTTTGGAGAAGCTTGGCCAGTTTGGAGAAGCTTGGCCAGTTTGGAGAAGCTTGGCCAGTTTGGAGAAGTTTTTCCGATTTGGAGAATCTTGGCCAGTTTGGAGAAGTTTTTCCGGTTTGGAGAAGCTCGGACAGTTTGAAGAAGTTTTTCCGGTTTGGAGAAGCTTGGGCAGTTTGGAGAAGCTTGGCCAGTTTGGAGAAGCTTTTCCGTATTGGAAAAGCTTGGCCAGTTTAGAGTAAGTTGGCCAGTTTGGAGAAGCTTGGCAAGTTTGGAGAAGCTTGGACAGTTTGGAGAAGTTTTTCCGGTTTGGAGAAGCTTGGCCAGTTTGTAGGAGCTTGGCCAGTTTGGAGAAGCATGGCCAGTTTGGAGAAGTTTTTGCGGTTTGGAGAAGCTTTGCCAGTTTGGAGAAGCTTGGACAGTTTTGAGAAGCTTGGCCAGTTTGGAGAAGCTCGGCCAGTTTGGAGAAGCTTTTCCAGTTTGGAAATGCTTGGCCAGTTTGGAGAAGTTTTTTCGGTTTGGAGAAGCTTAGCCAGATTGGAGAAGTTTTGACGGTTTGGAGAAGATCGACCAGTTTGGAGAAGCTTGGCCAGTTTGGAGAAGCTTTTCCGTATTGGAGAAGCTTGGCCAGTTTGGAGAAGCTTGACCAGTTTGGAGTAGTTTTTCCGGTTTGGAGAAGCTTGGCCAGTTTAGAGTAAGTTGGCCAGTTTGGAGAAGCTTGGACAGTTTGGAGAAGTTTTTGCGGTTTGGAGAAGCTTGGCCAGTTTGGAGAAGTTTTGCAGGTTTGGAGAAGCTTGGCCAGTTTGGAGAAGTTTTTCCGGTTTGGAGAAGCTTGGCCAGTTTGAGAAGCTTGGCCAGTTTGGAGAAGTTTTTGAGGTTTGGATAAGCTTCGCCAGTTTGGAGAAGCTAGGCCAGTTTTGAGAAGCTTGGCCAGTTTGGAGAAGCTCGGCCAGTTTGGAAAAGTTTTGCCGGTATGGAGAGGCTTGACAAGTTTGGAGAAGCTTGGCCAGTTTGGAGAAGCATTTCCGGTTTTGAGAAGCTTGGCCAGTTTGGAGAAGTTTTTCCGGTTTGGAGAAGCTTGGCCAGTTTGGAGAAACTTGGCCAGTTTGGAGAAGCTTGGCCAGTTTGGAGAAGCTTATCAGTATTGGAGAAGCTTGGCCAGTTTGGAGAAGTTTTTCCGGTTTGGAAATGCTTGGCCAGTTTGGAGAAGTTTTTCCGGTTTGGAGAAGCTTGGCCAGATTGTAGAAGTTTTGACGGTTTGGAGAAGCTCGACCAGTTTGGAGAAGCTTGGCCAGTTTGGAGAAGCTTTTCCGTATTGGAGAAGCTTGGCCAGTTTGGAGAAGCTTGACCAGTTTGGAGTAGTTTTTCCGGTTTGGAGAAGCTTGGCCAGTTTGAGAAGCTTGGCCAGTTTGGAGAAGTTTTTGAGGTTTGGATAAGCTTCGCCAGTTTGGAGAAGCTAGGCCAGTTTTGAGAAGCTTGGCCAGTTTGGAGAAGCTCGGCCAGTTTGGAGAAGTTTTGCCGGTATGGAGAAGCTTGACAAGTTTGGAGAAGCTTGGCCAGTTTGGAGAAGCATTTCCGGTTTTGAGAAGCTTGACCAGTTTGGAGAAGCTTGGCCAGTTTGGAGAAGCTTGGCCAGTTTGGAGAAGCTTATCAGTATTGGAGAAGCTTGGCCAGTTTGGAGAAGCTTGACCAGTTTGGATAAGTTTTTCCGGTTTGGAGAAGCTTGGCCAGTTTGGAGAAGCTTGGCCAGTTTGGAGATGTTTTTCCGGTTTGGAGAAGCTTGGCAAGTTTGGATAAGTTTTTCCGGTTTGGAGAAGCTTGGCCATTTTGAAGAAGTTTTGCCGGTTTGGAGAAGCTTGGCCAATTTGGAGAAGTTTTTCCGGTTTGGAGAAGCTTCGCCAATTTGGAGAAGTTTTGCCGGTTTGGAGAACCTTGACAAGTTTGGAGAAGCTCGGCCAGTTTGGAGAAGTTTTTCCGGTTTGGAAATGCTTGGCCAGTTTGGAGAAGTTTTTCCGGTTTGGAGAAGCTTGGCCAGATTGGAGAAGTTTTGCCGGTTTGGAGAAGCTTGACCAGTTTGGAGAAGCTTGGCCAGTTTGGAGAAGCTTTTCCGTATTGGAGAAGCTTGGCCAGTTTGTAGAAGCTTGAACAGTTTGGAGTAGTTTTTCCGGTTTGGAGAAGCTTGGCCAGTTTAGAGTAAGTTGGCCAGTTTGGAGAAGCTTGGCAAGTTTGGAGAAGCTTGGACAGTTTGGAGAAGTTTTTCCGGTTTGGAGAAGCTTGGCCAGTTTGGAGAAGTTTTGCAGGTTTGGAGAAGCTTGGCCAGTTTGGAGAAGTTTTTCCGGTTTGGAGAAGCTTGGCCAGTTTGAGAAGCTTGGCCAGTTTGGAGAAGTTTTTGAGGTTTGGATAAGCTTCGCCAGTTTGGAGAAGCTAGGCCAGTTTTGAGAAGCTTGGCCAGTTTGGAGAAGCTCGGCCAGTTTGGAGAAGCTTTTCCGGTTTGGAGAAGCTTGGCCAGTTTGGAGAAGTTTTTCCGGTTTTGAGAAGTTTTTGAGGTTTGGATAAGCTTCGCCAGTTTGGAGAAGCTAGGCCAGTTTTGAGAAGCTTGGCCAGTTTGGAGAAGCTCGGCCAGTTTGGAGAAGCTTTTCCGGTTTGGAGAAGCTTGGCCAGTTTGGAGAAGTTTTTCCGGTTTTGAGAAGCTTGGCCAGTTTGGAGAAGTTTTGCCATTTTGGATAAGTTTTTCCGGTTTGGAGGAGCTCGGCCAGTTTGGATAAGTTTTTCCAGTTTGGAGAAGCTTGGCCAGTTTGGATAAATTTTTCCGGTTTGGAGAAGCTTGGCAAGTTTGGATAAGTTTTTCCGGTTTGGAGAAGCTTGGCCAGTTTGGAGAAGTTTTTCCGGTGTGGAGAAGCTTGGCCGGTTTGGAGAAGCTTGGCCAGTTTGGAGAAGTTTTTCCGGTTTGGAGAAGCTTGGCCAGTTTGAAGACGTTTTGCCGGTTTGGAGAAGCTTGGCCAATTTGGAGAAGTTTTTCCGGTTTGGATAAGCTTGGCCAGTTTGGAGAAGCTTTTCCGTATTGGAGAAGCTTGGCCAGTTTGGAGAAGCTTGACCAGTTTGGAGTAGTTTTTCCGGTTTGGAGAAGCTTGGCCAGTTTGGAGAAGTTTTTCCGGTTTGGAGAAGCTTGGCCAGTTTGGAGAAGCTTTTCCGTATTGGAGAAGCTTGGCCAGTTTGGAGAAGCTTGACCAGTTTGGAGTAGTTTTTCCGGTTTGGAGAAGCTTGGCCAGTTTGAGAAGTTGGCCAGTTTGGAGAAGCTTGGCAAGTTTGGAGAAGCTTGGACAGTTTGGAGAAGTTTTTGCGGTTTGGAGAAGCTTGGCCAGTTTGGAGAAGTTTTGCAGGTTTGGAGAAGCTTGGCCAGTTTGGAGAAGTTTTTCCGGTTTGGAGAAGCTTGGCCAGTTTGGAGAAGCTTTTCCGTATTGGAGAAGCTTGGCCAGTTTGGAGAAGCTTGACCAGTTTGGAGTAGTTTTTCCGGTTTGGAGAAGCTTGGCCAGTTTAGAGTAAGTTGGCCAGTTTGGAGAAGCTTGGCAAGTTTGGAGAAGCTTGGACAGTTTGGAGAAGTTTTTGCGGTTTGGAGAAGCTTGGCCAGTTTGGAGAAGTTTTGCAGGTTTGGAGAAGCTTGGCCAGTTTGGAGAAGTTTTTCCGGTTTGGAGAAGCTTGGCCAGTTTGAGAAGCTTGGCCAGTTTGGAGAAGTTTTTGAGGTTTGGATAAGCTTCGCCAGTTTGGAGAAGCTAGGCCAGTTTTGAGAAGCTTGGCCAGTTTGGAGAAGCTCGGCCAGTTTGGAGAAGTTTTTCCGGTTTGGAAATGCTTGGCCAGTTTGGAGAAGTTTTTCCGGTTTGGAGAAGCTTGGCCAGATTGGAGAAGTTTTGACGGTTTGGAGAAGCTCGACCAGTTTGGAGAAGCTTGGCCAGTTTGGAGAAGCTTTTCCGTATTGGAGAAGCTTGGCCAGTTTGGAGAAGCTTGACCAGTTTGGAGTAGTTTTTCCGGTTTGGAGAAGCTTGGCCAGTTTGAGAAGCTTGGCCAGTTTGGAGAAGTTTTTGAGGTTTGGATAAGCTTCGCCAGTTTGGAGAAGCTAGGCCAGTTTTGAGAAGCTTGGCCAGTTTGGAGAAGCTCGGCCAGTTTGGAGAAGTTTTGCCGGTATGGAGAAGCTTGACAAGTTTGGAGAAGCTTGGCCAGTTTGGAGAAGCATTTCCGGTTTTGAGAAGCTTGGCCAGTTTGGAGAAGTTTTTCCGGTTTGGAGAAGCTTGACCAGTTTGGAGAAGCTTGGCCAGTTTGGAGAAGCTTGGCCAGTTTGGAGAAGCTTATCAGTATTGGAGAAGCTTGGCCAGTTTGGAGAAGCTTGACCAGTTTGGATAAGTTTTTCCGGTTTGGAGAAGCTTGGCCAGTTTGGAGAAGCTTGGCCAGTTTGGAGGAGCTTGGCCAGTTTGGAGAAGCATGGCCAGTTTGGAGAAGTTTTTGCGGTTTGGAGAAGCTTTGCCAGTTTGGAGAAGCTTGGACAGTTTTGAGAAGCTTGGCCAGTTTGGAGAAGCTCGGCCAGTTTGGAGAAGCTTTTCCAGTTTGGAGAAGCTTGGCCAGTTTGGAGAAGTTTTTCCGGTTTTGAGAAGCTTGGCCAGTTTGGAGAAGTTTTTGCTGGTTTGGATAAGTTTTTCTAGTTTGGAGCAGCTTGGCCAGTTTGGAGATGTTTTTCCGGTTTGGAGAAGCTTGGCAAGTTTGGATAAGTTTTTCCGGTTTGGAGAAGCTTGGCCATTTTGAAGAAGTTTTGCCGGTTTGGAGAAGCTTGGCCAATTTGGAGAAGTTTTTCCGGTTTGGAGAAGCTTCGCCAATTTGGAGAAGTTTTGCCGGTTTGGAGAACCTTGACAAGTTTGGAGAAGCTCGGCCAGTTTGGAGAAGTTTTTCCGGTTTGGAAATGCTTGGCCAGTTTGGAGAAGTATTTCCGGTTTTGAGAAGCTTGGCCAGTTTGGAGAAGCTTGGCCAGTTTGGAGAAGCTTGGCCAATTTGGAGAAGTTTTGCCGGTTTGGAGAAGCTTCGCCAATTTGGAGAAGTTTTGCCGGTTTGGAGAACCTTGACAAGTTTGGAGAAGCTCGGCCAGTTTGGAGAAGTTTTTCCGGTTTGGAAATGCTTGGCCAGTTTGGAGAAGTTTTTCCGGTTTGGAGAAGCTTGGCCAGATTGGAGAAGTTTTGACGGTTTGGAGAAGCTCGACCAGTTTGGAGAAGCTTGGCCAGTTTGGAGAAGTTTTTCCCATTTGGAAATGCTTGGCCAGTTTGGAGAAGTTTTTGCCGGTTTGGAGAAGCTTGGCCAGATTGGAGAAGTTTTGACGGTTTGGAGAAGCTCGACCAGTTTGGAGAAGCTTGGCCAGTTTGGAGAAGCTTTTCCGTATTGGAGAAGCTTGGCCAGTTTGGAGAAGCTTGACCAGTTTGGAGTAGTTTTTCCGGTTTGGAGAAGCTTGGCCAGTTTAGAGTAAGTTGGCCAGTTTGGAGAAGCTTGGCAAGTTTGGAGAAGCTTGGACAGTTTGGAGAAGTTTTTGCGGTTTGGAGAAGCTTGGCCAGTTTGGAGAAGTTTTTCCCATTTGGAAATGCTTGGCCAGTTTGGAGAAGTTTTTGCCGGTTTGGAGAAGCTTGGCCAGATTGGAGAAGTTTTGACGGTTTGGAGAAGCTCGACCAGTTTGGAGAAGCTTGGCCAGTTTGGAGAAGCTTTTCCGTATTGGAGAAGCTTGGCCAGTTTGGAGAAGCTTGACCAGTTTGGAGTAGTTTTTCCGGTTTGGAGAAGCTTGGCCAGTTTAGAGTAAGTTGGCCAGTTTGGAGAAGCTTGGCAAGTTTGGAGAAGCTTGGACAGTTTGGAGAAGTTTTTGCGGTTTGGAGAAGCTTGGCCAGTTTGGAGAAGTTTTGCAGGTTTGGAGAAGCTTGGCCAGTTTGGAGAAGTTTTTACGGTTTGGAGAAGCTTGGCCAGTTTGGGAAGCTTGGCAAGTTTGGAGAAGTTTTTGAGGTTTGGATAAGCTTCGCCAGTTTGGAGAAGCTAGGCCAGTTTTGAGAAGCTTGGCCAGTTTGGAGAAGCTCGGCCAGTTTGGAGAAGCTTTTACGGTTTGGAGAAGCTTGGCCAGTTTGGAGAAGTTTTTCCGGTTTTGAGAAGCTTGGCCAGTTTGGAGAAGTTTTTCCGGTTTGGAGAAGCTTGGCCGGTTTGGAAAAGCTTGGCTAATTTGGAGAAGCTTTGCCGGTATGGAGAAGCTTGACAAGTTTGGAGAAGCTTGGCCAGTTTGGAGAAGCATTTCCGGTTTTGAGAAGCTTGGCCAGTTTGGAGACGTTTTTCCGGTTTGGCGAAGCTTGACCAGTTTGGAGAAGCTTGGCCATTTTGGAGAAGCTTGGCCAGTTTGGAGAAGCTTATCAGTATTGGAGAACCTTGGCCAGTTTGGAGAAGCTTGACCAGTTTGGAGAAGTTTTGCAGGTTTGGAGAAGCTTGGCCAGTTTGGAGAAGTTTTTCCGGTTTGGAGAAGCTTGGCCAGTTTGGAGGAGCTTGGCCAGTTTGGAGAAGCATGGCCAGTTTGGAGAAGTTTTTGCGGTTTGGAGAAGCTTGGACAGTTTTGAGAAGCTTGGCCAGTTTGGAGAAGCTCGGCCAGTTTGGAGAAGCTTTTCCAGTTTGGAGAAGCTTGGCCAGTTTGGAGAAGTTTTTCCGGTTTTGAGAAGCTTGGCCAGTTTGGAGAAGTTTTTGCCGGTTTGGATAAGTTTTTCCAGTTTGGAGGAGCTTGGCCAGTTTGGAGATGTTTTTCCGGTTTGGAGAAGCTTTGCAAGTTTGGATAAGTTTTTCCGGTTTGGAGAAGCTTGGCCATTTTGAATAAGTTTTGCCGGTTTGGAGAAGCTTGGCCAATTTGGAGAAGTGTTTCCGGTTTGGAGAAGCTTCGCCAATTTGGAGAAGTTTTGCCGGTTTGGAGAACCTTGACAAGTTTGCAGAAGCTCGGCCAGTTTGGAGAAGTTTTTCCGGTTTGGAAATGCTTGGCCAGTTTGGATAAGTTTTTCCGGTTTGGAGAAGCTTGGCCAGATTGGAGAAGTTTTGCCGGTTTGGAGAAGCTCGACCAGTTTGGAGAAGCTTGGCCAGTTTGGAGAAGCTTTTCCGTATTGGAGAAGCTTGGCCAGTTTGGAGAAGCTTGACCAGTTTGGAGTAGTTTTTCCGGTTTGGAGAAGCTTGGCCAGTTTAGAGTAAGTTGGCCAGTTTGGAGAAGCTTGGCAAGTTTGGAGAAGCTTGGACAGTTTGGAGAAGTTTTTCCGGTTTGGAGAAGCTTGGCCAGTTTGGAGAAGTTTTGCAGGTTTGGAGAAGCTTGGCCAGTTTGGAGAAGTTTTTCCGGTTTGGAGAAGCTTGGCCAGTTTGAGAAGCTTGGCCAGTTTGGAGAAGTTTTTGAGGTTTGGATGAGCTTCGCCAGTTTGGAGAAGCTAGGCCAGTTTTGAGAAGCTTGGCCAGTTTGGAGAAGCTCGGCCAGTTTGGAGAAGCTTTTACGGTTTGGAGAAGCTTGGCCAGTTTGGAGAAGTTTTTCCGGTTTTGAGAAGCTTGGCCAGTTTGGAGAAGTTTTTCCGGTTTGGAGAAGCTTTTTGGAGAAGCTTGGCCAATTTGGAGAAGTTTTGCCGGTATGGAGAAGCTTGACAAGTTTGGAGAAGCTTGGCCAGTTTGGAGAAGCATTTCCGGTTTTGAGAAGCTTGGCCAGTTTGGAGACGTTTTTCCGGTTTGGAGAAGCTTGACCAGTTTGGAGAAGCTTGGCCATTTTGGAGAAGCTTGGCCAGTTTGGAGAAGCTTATCAGTATTGGATAAGCTTGGCCAGTTTGGAGAAGCTTGACCAGTTTGGAGAAGTTTTGCAGGTTTGGAGAAGCTTGGCCAGTTTGGAGAAGTTTTTCCGGTTTGGAGAAGCTTGGCCAGTTTGGAGAAGCTTGGCCAGTTTGGAGAAGTTTTGCAGGTTTGGAGAAGCTTGGCCAGTTTGGATAAGTTTTTCCGGTTTGGAGAAGCTTGGCCAGTTTGGAGGAGCTTGGCCAGTTTGGAGAAGCATGGCCAGTTTGGAGAAGTTTTTGCGGTTTGGAGAAGCTTTGCCAGTTTGGAGAAGCTTGGACAGTTTTGAGAAGCTTGGCCAGTTTGGAGAAGTTTTTCCGGTTTTGAGAAGCTTGGCCAGTTTGGAGAAGTTTTTGCCGGTTTGGATAAGTTTTTCCAGTTTGGAGGAGCTTGGCCAGTTTGGAGATGTTTTTCCGGTTTGGAGAAGCTTTGCCAGTTTGGAGAAGCTTGGACAGTTTGGAGAAGCTTGGCCAGTTTGGAGAAGTTTTTCCGGTTTTGAGAAGCTTGGCCAGTTTGGAGAAGTTTTTGCCGGTTTGGATAAGTTTTTCCAGTTTGGAGGAGCTTGGCCAGTTTGGAGAAGTTTTTCCGGTTTGGAGAAGCTTTGCCAGTTTGGAGAAGCTTGGACAGTTTGGAGAAGCTTGGCCAGTTTGGAGAAGTTTTCCGGTTTTGAGAAGCTTGGCCAGTTTGGAGAAGTTTTTCCAGTTTGGATAAGTTTTTCCAGTTTGGAGAAGCTTGGCCAGTTTGGATAAGTTTTTCCGGTTTGGAGAAGCTTGGCCAGTTTGGAGAAGTTTTGCCGGTTTGGAGAAGCTTGGCCAGTTTGGAGAAGTTTTTCCGGTTTGGAGAAGCTTTGCCAGTTTGAGAAGCTTGGCCAGTTTGGAGAAGTTTTGAGGTTTGGATGAGCTTCGCCAGTTTGGAGAAGCTAGGCCAGTTTTGAGAAGCTTGCCAGTTTGGAGAAGTTTTTCTTTGGAGAAGCTTGGCCAGTTTGGAGAAGCTTTTCCAGTTTGGAGAAGCTTGGCCAGTTTGGAGAAGTTTTTCCGGTTTTGAGAAGCTTGGCCAGTTTGGAGAAGTTTTCCGGTTTGGAGAAGCTTGGCCCCGGTTTGGAGAAGCTTGGCCAGTTTGGAGAAGTTTCGCCGGTATGGAGAAGCTTGACAAGTTTGGAGAAGCTTGGCCAGTTTGGAGAAGCATTTCCGGTTTTGAGAAGCTTGGCCAGTTTGGAGAAAGTTTTTCCGGTTTGGAGAAGCTTGACCAGTTTGGAGAAGCTTGGCCATTTTGGAGAAGCTTGGCCAGTTTGGAGAAGCTTATCAGTATTGGAGAAGCTTGGCCAGTTTGGAGAAGCTTGACCAGTTTGGAGAAGTTTTGCAGGTTTGGAGAAGTTTGGCCAGTTTGGAGAAGTTTTTCCGGTTTGGAGAAGCTTGGCCAGTTTGGAGAAGCTTGGCCAGTTTGGAGAAGTTTTGCAGGTTTGGAGAAGCTTGGCCAGTTTGGAGAAGTTTTTCCGGTTTGGAGAAGCTTGGCCAGTTTGGAGGAGCTTGGCCAGTTTGGAGAAGCATGGCCAGTTTGGAGAAGTTTTTGCGGTTTGGAGAAGCTTTGCCAGTTTGGAGAAGTTTTTCCGGTTTGGAGAAGCTTCGCCAATTTGAGAAGCTTGGCCAGTTTGGAGAAGTTTTTGAGGTTTGGATGAGCTTCGCCAGTTTGGAGAAGCTAGGCCAGTTTTGAGAAGCTTGGCCAGTTTGGAGAAGCTTTTCCAGTTTGGAGAAGCTTTTCCAGTTTGGAGAAGCTTGGCCAGTTTGGAGAAGTTTTTCCGGTTTTGAGAAGCTTGGCCACTTTGGAGAATTTTTTCCGGTTTGGAGAAGCTTGGCCGGTTTGGAGAAGCTTGGCCAGTTTGGAGAAGCATTTCCGGTTTTGAGAAGCTTGGCCAGTTTGGAGAAGTTTTTTTCCGGTTTGGAGAAGCTTGGCCAGTTTGGAGAAGCTTTTCCATTTGGAGAAGCTTGGCCAGTTTGGAGAAGTTTTTCAGTTTGGAGAAGCTTGGCCAGTTTGGAGAAGCTTGGCCAGTTTGGAGAAGTTTTTCCAGTTTGGAGAAGTTTGGCCAGTTTGGAGAAGTTTTTCCGGTTTGGAGAAGCTTGGCCAGTTTGGAGAAGCTTGGCCAGTTTGGAGAAGTTTTTTTCGGTTTGGAGAAGCTTGGCCAGTTTGGAGAAGTTTTTCCGGTTTGGAGAAGCTTGGCCAGTTTGGAGAAGTTTTCCGGTTTGGAGAAGCTTGGCCAGTTTGGAGAAGTTTTTACGGTTTGGAGAAGCTTGGCCAGTTTGGAGAAGCTTGGCCAGTTTGAGAAGCTTGGCCAGTTTGGAGAAGCTTGGCCAGTTTGGAGAAGTTTTTCCGGTTTGGAGAAGCTTGGCCAGTTTGGAGAAGCTTGACCAGTTTGGAGAAGCCAGTTTTGAGAAGCTTGGCCAGTTTGGAGAAGTTGGCCAGTTTGGAGAAGCTTTTCCGTTTGGAGAAGCTTGGCCAGTTTGGAGAAGTTTTTCCGGTTTGGAGAAGCTTGGCCAGTTTGGAGAAGTTTGAAGAAGCTTGGCAGTTTGGAGAAGCTTGGCCAGTTTGGAGAAGTTTTGCCGGTTGGAGAAGCTTGACAGTTTGGAGAAGCTTGGCCAGTTTGGAGAAGCATTTCCGGTTTGAGAAGCTTGGCCAGTTTGGAGAAGTTTTTCCAGTTTGGAGAAGCTTGGCCAGTTTGGAGAAGCTTGGCCAGTTTGGAGAAGCTTATTAGTTTGGAGAAGCTTGGCCAGTTTGGAGAAGCTTTTCCAGTTTGGAGAAGTTTTTCCAGTTTGGAGAAGCTTTGGAGAAGTTTTTCCGGTTTGGAGAAGCTTGGGCAGTTTGGAGAAGTTTTTCCAGTTTGGAGAAGCTTGGCCAGTTTGGAGAAGTTTTTCCGGTTTGGAGAAGCTTGGCCAGTTTGGAGAAGCTTTTTCCAGGTTTGGAGAAGTTTTCCAGTTTGGAGAAGCTTTTCCAGTTTGGAGAAGTCTTTCCGGGTTGGAGAAGCTTGGCCAGTTTGGAGAAGTTTTTTACGGTTTGGAGAAGCTTGACCAGTTTGAAGACGTTTTGCCGGTTTGGAGAAGCTTGGCCAATTTGGAGAAGTTTTTCCGGTTTGGATAAGCTTGGCCAGTTTGGATAAGTTTTTCCGGTTTGGAGAAGCTTGGCCAGTTTGGAGAAGTTTTTCCGATTTGGAGAATCTTGGCCAGTTTGGAGAAGTTTTTCCGGTTTGGAGAAGCTTGGCCAGTTTGGAGAAGCTTGGCCAGTTTGGAGAAGCTTGGCCAGTTTGGAGAAGTTTTTCAGATTTGGAGAATCTTGGCCAGTTTGGAGAAGTTTTTCCGGTTTGGAGAAGCTCGGCCAGTTTGAAGAAGTTTTTCCGGTTTGGAGAAGCTTGGGCAGTTTGGAGAAGTCTTTCCGGTTTGGAGAAGCTTGGCCAGTTTGGAGAAGTTTTTCCGGGTTGGAGAAGCTTGGCCAGTTTGGAGAAGTTTTTTACGGTTTGGAGAAGCTTGGCCAGTTTGGAGAAGCTTGGCCAGGTTGGAGGAGTTTTTCCGGTTTGGAGAAGCTTGGCCAGTTCGGAGAAGTTTTTCTGGTTTGGATAAGCTTCGCCAGTTTGGAGAAGCTAGGCCAGTTTTGAGAAGCTTGGCCAGTTTGGAGAAGCTCGGCCAGTTTGGAGAAGCTTTTCCGGTTTGGAGAAGCTTGGCCAGTTTGGAGAAGTTTTTCCGGTTTTGAGAAGCTTGGCCAGTTTGGAGAAGTTTTTCCGGTTTGAAGAAGCTTGGCCGGTTTGGAGAAGCTTGGCCAATTTGGAGAAGTTTTGCCGGTATGGAGAAGCTTGACAAGTTTGGAGAAGCTTGGCCAGTTTGGAGAAGCATTTCCGGTTTTGAGAAGCTTGGCCAGTTTGGAGACGTTTTTCCGGTTTGGAGAAGCTTGACCAGTTTGGAGAAGCTTGGCCAGTTTGGAGAAGCTTATTAGTATTGGAGAAGCTTGGCCAGTTTGGAGAAGCTTGACCAGTTTGGAGAAGTTTTTCCGGTTTGGAGAAGCTTGGCCAGTTTGGAGAAGTTTTTCCGGTTTGGAGAAGCTTGGGCAGTTTGGAGAAGTCTTTCCGGTTTGGAGAAGCTTGGCCAGTTTGGAGAAGTTTTTCCGGTTTGGAGAAGCTTGGCCAGTTTGGAGAAGCTTGGCCAGGTTGGAGGAGTTTTTCCGGTTTGGAGAAGCTTGGCCAGTTCGGAGAAGTCTTTCCGGGTTGGAGAAGCTTGGCCAGTTTGGAGAAGTTTTTACGGTTTGGAGAAGTTTGGCCAGTTTGGAGAAGCTTGGCCAGGTTGGAGAGTTTTTCCAATTTGGAGAAGCTTGGCCAGTTTGAGAAGTTTTTCTGGTTTGGATAAGCTTCGCCAGTTTGGAGAAGCTAGGCCAGTTTTGAGAAGCTTTTCCAGTTTGGAGAAGCTTGGCCAGTTTGGAGAAGCTTTTCCAGTTTGGAGAAGCTTGGCCAGTTTGGAGAAGTTTTTCCGGTTTTGAGAAGCTTGGCCAGTTTGGAGAAGTTTTCCGGTTTGAAGAAGCTTGGCCAGTTTGGAGAAGCTTGGCCAATTTGGAGAAGTTTTGCCGGTATGGAGAAGCTTGACAAGTTTGGAGAAGCTTGGCCAGTTTGGAGAAGCATTTCCGGTTTTGAGAAGCTTGGCCAGTTTGGAGACGTTTTCCGGTTTGGAGAAGCTTGACCAGTTTGGAGAAGCTTGGCCAGTTTGGAGAAGCTTATTAGTATTGGAGAAGCTTGGCCAGTTTGGAGAAGCTTGACCAGTTTGGAGAAGTTTTTCCGGTTTGGAGAAGCTTGGCCAGTTTGGAGAAGTTTTTCCGGTTTGGAGACGCTTGGCCAGTTTGGAGAAGCTTGGCCAGTTTGGAGAAGCTTGGCCAGTTTGGAGAAGCTTGGCCAGTTTGGAGAAGTTTTTCCGATTTGGAGAATCTTGGCCAGTTTGGAGAAGTTTTTCCGGTTTGGAGAAGCTCGGCCAGTTTGAAGAAGTTTTTCCGGTTTGGAGAAGCTTGGCCAGTTTGGAGAAGTTTTTCCGATTTGGAGAATCTTGGCCAGTTTGGAGAAGTTTTTCCGGTTTGGAGAAGCTTGGGCAGTTTGGAGAAGCTTGGCCAGTTTGGAGAAGCTTTTCCGTATTGGAGAAGCTTGGCCAGTTTGGAGAAGCTTGACCAGTTTGGAGTAGTTTTTCCGGTTTGGAGAAGCTTGGCCAGTTTAGAGTAAGTTGGCCAGTTTGGAGAAGCTTGGCAAGTTTGGAGAAGCTTGGACAGTTTGGAGAAGTTTTTGCGGTTTGGAGAAGCTTGGCCAGTTTGGAGAAGTTTTGCAGGTTTGGAGAAGCTTGGCCAGTTTGGAGAAGTTTTTCCGGTTTGGAGAAGCTTGGCCAGTTTGAGAAGCTTGGCCAGTTTGGAGAAGTTTTTGAGGTTTGGATAAGCTTCGCCAGTTTGGAGAAGCTAGGCCAGTTTTGAGAAGCTTGGCCAGTTTGGAGAAGCTCGGCCAGTTTGGAGAAGTTTTTCCGGTTTGGAAATGCTTGGCCAGTTTGGAGAAGTTTTTCCGGTTTGGAGAAGCTTGGCCAGATTGGAGAAGTTTTGACGGTTTGGAGAAGCTCGACCAGTTTGGAGAAGCTTGACCAGTTTGGAGTAGTTTTTCCGGTTTGGAGAAGCTTGGCCAGTTTGAGAAGCTTGGCCAGTTTGGAGAAGTTTTTGAGGTTTGGATAAGCTTCGCCAGTTTGGAGAAGCTAGGCCAGTTTTGAGAAGCTTGGCCAGTTTGGAGAAGCTCGGCCAGTTTGGAGAAGTTTTGCCGGTATGGAGAAGCTTGACAAGTTTGGAGAAGCTTGGCCAGTTTGGAGAAGCATTTCCGGTTTTGAGAAGCTTGGCCAGTTTGGAGAAGTTTTTCCGGTTTGGAGAAACTTGACCAGTTTGGAGAAGCTTGGCCAGTTTGGAGAAGCTTGGCCAGTTTGGAGAAGCTTATCAGTATTGGAGAAGCTTGGCCAGTTTGGAGAAGCTTGACCAGTTTGGATAAGTTTTTCCGGTTTGGAGAAGCTTGGCCAGTTTGGAGAAGCTTGGCCAGTTTGGAGAAGCTTGGCCAGTTTGGAGAAGCATGGCCAGTTTGGAGAAGTTTTTGCGGTTTGGAGAAGCTTGGCCAGTTTGGAGAAGCTTGGCCAGTTTGGAGAAGCTTGGCAAGTTTGGAGAAGCTTTCCAGTTTGGAGAAGCTTTTCCAGTTTGGAGAAGCTTGGCCAGTTTGGAGAAGTTTTTCCGGTTTGAGAAGCTTGGCCAGTTTGGAGAAGTTTTTCCTGGTTTGGATAAGTTTTCTAGTTTGGAGAAGCTTGGCCAGTTTGGAGAAGTTTTCCTTGGCAGTTTGGAGAAGTTTTTCCGGTTTGGAAGCTTGGCCAGCCATTTGGTTTGGAGAAGCTTGGCCAGTTTGGAGAAGGTTTGGAAATTTGGCCAGTTTGGAGAAGTTTTTCCGGTTTGGAGAAGCTTGGCCAGTTTGGAGAAGTTTTTGGCCAGTTTGGAGAAGTTTTTCCAGTTTGGAGAAGCTTGGCCAGTTTGGAGAAGTTTCCGGTTTGAGAAGCTTGGCCAGTTTGGAGAAGCTTTGCCAGTTTGGAGAAGTTTTTCCGTTTGGAGAAGCTTGGAGAAGCTTGGCCAGTTTGGAGAAGCTTTTCCGGTTTGGAGAAGCTTGGCCAGGTTTGGAGAAGCTTTTGGAGAAGTTTGACGGTTGGAGAAGCTTGACCAGTTTGGAGAAGCTTGGCCAGTTTGGAGAAGTTTTTCCGGTTTGGAGAAGCTTGGCCAGTTTGGAGAAGTTTTTCCGGTTTGGAGAAGCTTTGGAGAAGCTTGGCCAGTTTGGAGAAGCTTGGCCAGTTTGGAGAGAAGCTTGGCCAGTTTGGAGAAGCTTGGCCAGTTTGGAGAAGTTTTTCTTGGAAATGCCAGTTTGGAGAAAGTTTTTCCGGTTTGGAGAAGCTTGGCCAGTTTGGAGAAGCTTTTGGCCAGGAGAAGTTTGGAGAAGTTTTTGGAGAAGTTTTCCGGTTTGGAAATGGGCCAGTTTGGAGAAGTTTTCCGGTTTGGAGAAGCTTGGCCAGTTTGGAGAAGTTTTGACGGTTTGGAGAAGCTCGACCAGTTTGGAGAAGCTTGGCCAGTTTGGAGAAGTTTTTCCCATTTGGAAATGCTTGGCCAGTTTGGAGAAGTTTTTGCCGGTTTGGAGAAGCTTGGCCAGTTTGGAGAAGTTTTGACGGTTTGGAGAAGCACCAGTTTGGAGAAGCTTGGCCAGTTTGGAGAAGCTTTTCCGTTTGGAGAAGCTTGGCCAGTTTGGAGAAGCTTGACCAGTTTGGAGTAGTTTTTCCGTTTGGAGAAGCTTGGCCAGTTTGAGTAAGTTTTTCCAGTTTGGAGAAGCTTGGCAAGTTTGGAGAAGCTTGGACAGTTTGGAGAAGTTTTTCGGTTTGGAGAAGCTTGGCCAGTTTGGAGAAGTTTTGCAGGTTTGGAGAAGCTTGGCCAGTTTGGAGAAGTTTTTCCGGTTTGGAGAAGCTTGGCCAGTTTGGGAAGCTTGGCCAGTTTGGAGAAGTTTTTGAGGTTTGGATGAGCTTCGCCAGTTTGGAGAAGCTAGGCCAGTTTTGAGAAGCTTGGCCAGTTTGGAGAAGCTCGGCCAGTTTGGAGAAGCTTTTACGGTTTGGAGAAGCTTGGCCAGTTTGGAGAAGTTTTTCCGGTTTTGAGAAGCTTGGCCAGTTTGGAGAAGTTTTTCCGGTTTGGAGAAGCTTGGCCGGTTTGGAGAAGCTTGGCCAATTTGGAGAAGTTTTGCCGGTATGGAGAAGCTTGACAAGTTTGGAGAAGCTTGGCCAGTTTGGAGAAGCATTTCCGGTTTTGAGAAGCTTGGCCAGTTTGGAGACGTTTTTCCGGTTTGGAGAAGCTTGACCAGTTTGGAGAAGCTTGGCCATTTTGGAGAAGCTTGGCCAGTTTGGAGAAGCTTATCAGTATTGGAGAAGCTTGGCCAGTTTGGAGAAGCTTGACCAGTTTGGAGAAGTTTTGCAGGTTTGGAGAAGCTTGGCCAGTTTGGAGAAGTTTTTCCGGTTTGGAGAAGCTTGGCCAGTTTGGAGGAGCTTGGCCAGTTTGGAGAAGCATGGCCAGTTTGGAGAAGTTTTTGCGGTTTGGAGAAGCTTTGCCAGTTTGGAGAAGCTTGGACAGTTTTGAGAAGCTTGGCAAGTTTGGAGAAGCTCGGCCAGTTTGGAGAAGCTTTTCCAGTTTGGAGAAGCTTTTCCAGTTTGGAGAAGCTTGGCCAGTTTGGAGAAGTTTTTCCGGTTTTGAGAAGCTTGGCCAGTTTGGAGAAGTTTTTGCTGGTTTGGATAAGTTTTTCTAGTTTGGAGCAGCTTGGCCAGTTTGGAGATGTTTTTCCGGTTTGGAGAAGCTTGGCAAGTTTGGATAAGTTTTTCCGGTTTGGAGAAGCTTGGCCATTTTGAAGAAGTTTTGCCGGTTTGGAGAAGCTTGGCCAATTTGGAGAAGTTTTTCCGGTTTGGAGAAGCTTCGCCAATTTGGAGAAGTTTTGCCGGTTTGGAGAACCTTGACAAGTTTGGAGAAGCTCGGCCAGTTTGGAGAAGTTTTTCCGGTTTGGAAATGCTTGGCCAGTTTGGAGAAGTATTTCCGGTTTTGAGAAGCTTGGCCAGTTTGGAGAAGTTTTTCCGGTTTGGAGAAGCTTGGCCAGTTTGGAGAAGCTTGGCCAGTTTGGAGAAGCTTGGCCAATTTGGAGAAGTTTTGCCGGTTTGGAGAAGCTTCGCCAATTTGGAGAAGTTTTGCCGGTTTGGAGAACCTTGACAAGTTTGGAGAAGCTCGGCCAGTTTGGAGAAGTTTTTCCGGTTTGGAAATGCTTGGCCAGTTTGGAGAAGTTTTTCCGGTTTGGAGAAGCTTGGCCAGATTGGAGAAGTTTTGACGGTTTGGAGAAGCTCGACCAGTTTGGAGAAGCTTGGCCAGTTTGGAGAAGTTTTTCCCATTTGGAAATGCTTGGCCAGTTTGGAGAAGTTTTTGCCGGTTTGGAGAAGCTTGGCCAGATTGGAGAAGTTTTGACGGTTTGGAGAAGCTCGACCAGTTTGGAGAAGCTTGGCCAGTTTGGAGAAGCTTGGCAAGTTTGGAGAAGCTTGGACAGTTTGGAGAAGTTTTTGCGGTTTGGAGAAGCTTGGCCAGTTTGGAGAAGTTTTGCAGGTTTGGAGAAGCTTGGCCAGTTTGGAGAAGTTTTTCCGGTTTGGAGAAGCTTGGCCAGTTTGGGAAGCTTGGCCAGTTTGGAGAAGTTTTTGAGGTTTGGATGAGCTTCGCCAGTTTGGAGAAGCTAGGCCAGTTTTGAGAAGCTTGGCCAGTTTGGAGAAGCTCGGCCAGTTTGGAGAAGCTTTTACGGTTTGGAG